>NC_091744.1:48275216-48330216 GCF_043380555.1 Nothobranchius furzeri | reverse complement strand
TGTTCCTTCACCTGCAGGGGGCGCTTTAGCAGGAAGTGAAACAGGTGGAAGTCAAAAGTGGAAATCGAAGAAAGTGCTCATTTTAATTTAGCACATGCAAGCAGCCGGCACGACGAAGAATTTTTTTCACATCCATACCCCCTCATCATGGTAACTACACGTATGAGTTCATATGATGCCACATTTAAGTTGAAGGCCATCGATCTGGCAGTAAAGGAGGGAAACAGTGCTGCCGCACGTAAGCTTGGCATGAATGAATCCATGGTTCGGCGCTGGAGACGGCAGCGGGAAGAACTCATTCAAGCCAACTTCACCCGGGGATGATGACAGCAACACGGACAGCGACACTGACATCGCCACAGAAAAGGTATGTGACGAAGCTCTTCTGAGGCTGTTCAACTCCGACACCGAAGAAGACTTTAATGGCTTTAGTGCGCAAGAGGAAGATGAGAGCGAATGACTTCTTCTGGTAGGCAAGTGTGTTTTATTTACTAACCAGGCATGTTTTGTGTGCAGTTTTTATTTTCTAATCATCCAGGGCTTATTAATGCTGTGTCAGCGCTGTTCTTTCCTTCTAAACATGCAAATTTCCATGTTGTAATAACGTGTCAGTGCTGTTTTTATTTTATAACATCCAGAAATATGAATGCTATCAGTGCTGTTTTCTTTTCTACACTTGCAGGCACGTTCACCCGTGTTTAAAATGTGTTTTGTTGAATTAAAACAACGAAAAACCTCCGTGCAGCATCTTTCTGTCTAATTTATGTTATGGCCGTACGTGCGCTGTGCGCCGCAGACCTGCATGTGGCTGCTGCGCCGCGGCTTGTATTCGAGTGCGGCGTGTGTGTGTGTGTGTGTGTGTGTGTGTGTGTGTGTGTGTGGAAAACCTTTTTTTGTTGGTGCGGCTTAAATTGAGGTGTGCTCTATAGTCCGGAAATAACGGTAAACAGATTTTGTAACTGTTTTGTTTTTTAATAGCAAAACTTCATGTAGGAAAAGTGTCTCTTTTTGCACTTTTCCTTGTGTTTGCAGTTAATTAACCTCCTCCCACCCAAATGTTTCCATTTCCAATCCCAACATACACAACTGATGATTTGAACACCTCCTCTACCCGTAGTCATGGAGACCAGAGTTCCTGTGGCCCATCAGTTTGAAAGTGAAGTGCTCTCACAGCTTTTGGACATCTCTACATCTTTAATGTGTGGTGGTGTTAACCCATCGTTGACTCTGCAGCGGCTGCTTCTGTCCCTCCTGACCTACTTCTGAAATCACATACAGCAGTTGGTTTGTCCTGGGTCAGACCCGCTGCTCTCTGCATGCCCCTTTCATCAGGGACTTATCTAGATTTAGAGTGACCCACTCGGCTGCAGTACAAGATCTCAGCTCTGCTGGCTGGTCATGATGTGGAGGGACGAGAGTAAATCAGCTCTGAGTTCATCTAAATAAAGATGCAGTGGAAAAAAGTCAGACATCATTTGAAAATACAAAAAAAATAGTACTTGTATAGTTCTCTCTAACACAAGTGATGAGTGATGTCATAAATTAGGATTTAATAAGATGTAGGAGAGGATCGGTTACTATGGTGACTAAATAGAAACACTCCACTTCCTCACAAACTCTTATGGACAGAAATGTTTTAGATACACTGCTCTTGTTAGATGAAACCTAGATGTCGTAGGAATGTCTGGCACATGAAGTAAAATCAGTTTTCTCTCCTGCAGACTGGATCAGGGAAGACCTACACAATGGGAACAGGCTTTGACGTCAACATAGCAGAGGAGGAGCTGGGAATCATTCCTCGTGCTGTGCACCACCTCTTTAAAGGCATTGATGAGCGCCGTCAGGCGGCGCAGGAGCAGGGACGACCCGTACCAGAGTTTAAGATCAATGCTCAGTTTCTGGAGGTACACTCCCATCTCACATCATCTGTTTTTAAATAAACAAAGATAGCCAAACAAACCGGTGTCGGTTTAACCGTATCAGTGCCGGTCCTTCACAGAAAGGTCGGGGCAGAGCTACATTGTTGAAATGGGAGGATTAATAATCTGTGACAGTAGCCCTCTGTCATCGTAAAACATCCAGTTTGACAGTGGAAGTACAAGAGCTGTCCTCGTGGATTAGGAAGAGTTAGGTGGCTGCAGGGCTGGGGGAGGGGGTGAAGGGGAGGATTTCTGTCTGGTCAGGGTGAGTCAACAGGGATGACAGCTGTGATGGTGTATCAAACTCTGACAAGGTTCAAGTTCCTGGAGAAGACCTGGTAAAGGAAATGAGACATTTTGGGTATCAGCAAGGTGATGGTCCAGGTGGAGAGAGGTTGGTCCTGACTGGTCTACAGCTGCTGCCTCTGCAGAAGGTGCTAACTCATCCGATCCAACTCTCAGATAAAGGTTTCTGAGAGATTATGATGAACAGAAGTCACTGCAAGCACAACTAATGCACACTAACCACCGACACATTAGTCACGATGAGTTGGCATATGCAGGGTATGAAAATCTATACTTCCAAGATAGTTTTCTTTGTAAAATATCTGAACATCACAAACGTCTGAGTTGGCTAAACTACCTGGAGCTGAGCAACTAAGTGAGACTTGACTTTCAGGCTACTCAAAGTTTCACATTGATCAGTCGTTGCAGTTTGGAGTTTTAGTTTAGAAGCACAGAATAAAACAAGAGCTCACTGGAATGACCATTTACCTAAAGCAACACGTAGTAGGTTTGCTGCTTGTCCCTCCTCCTAGCTGAAGGCAGAATTGGAGCATAAACCAGCCGTGGTCTGCTGTGGCTGACAACGAGCTGAAGCTAACATGAACCAGCGCATACAAGATAAGTCCATCTTTCAGTTCTTTTTAAAACACAGAAAAGGTTTAATTACCTGCTACATTTCGTTTGCATCTGCAGACTTCCTCAGGCTGACGCTGATGGTGGCGTCACTTCCTTCTCCGTTTATCTGCGGGCAGCAGAGGACGTTGTCGCCCTCTGCTGCCCGCTCTCCCCTCTCCGACGATGCAGTCCCATGCGTGGTCCAGCGTGTAAACTCCATCGTCCCTGTTCATGGTCCCACATCCACGTCTCCTTATCTCGATTGCTTCTTTTATCCATCTTTTGTATTTTTGTTGTTCAGTGGTTATGATCCTTGTGTTGTCCCAGTCCATTACATGGTTTTCTCTTGTGCAGTGATCTGTTACGGCTGACTTCTTTATTGTGCTTTCTGCTTCTTCTTTTGCTGCTCTTGTGTGTTTTCCACTTGTTTCTTTCTCACACTCCTTTCTGTGTTCTATTGTTCGTGTGTTGAGTTGGTGTCCGGTTTCTCCTATGTATGTTTTACTGCAGAGTTAGCATGGGATTTCGTAAACGACTCCACATTTAAGTCCAGCTGATATTTTGTCTTTTGGGTGTACTAGTCTGTTTCTAACTGTTGTGTATGGTTTTGTTGGTGTGTTTATGTTGTGTTTTTTCATTGTTGCTCTTATTTTTTCTGTTATGCCTCTGATGTATGGTAGGGTTATCACTGGTTTTGGTTCTTGTCTTTCTGGGTTTCTGGTTCTTTGCTTAGGTTGTTCTTTTCTTTCTGTTTTTGTTTGTTGTTTTCCTTTGTTTATTGCCCATGTCGGGTATGCGCAGGTCTTTAAAGCGTGTTGTATGTGTTTGTCCTCTTGTTTACGGTCTCTCTCTTCTGTTATTATGTTTGCTCGGTGATATAATGTTCTGATTACTGACATTTTGTGTATGGTGGGGAGTTCTGATGTCCATAATAGATATTGGTCTGTTTGTGTTGGTTTCCTGTATGTGTTTATGTTTAGGGTCCCGTCGGTCTGTCTGGTGATTTTCATATCCATAAAAGCTATGCTGCCTTCTGTTTCTAACTCATAAGTGAATTTTATGTTGCCCGTGTCGTCAATGTTGTTTAAGTGTTGTGTTAGTATTTCTGTTTGACCGTTGGGTATGATCTCCAGTATGTCGTCTACTTAGCGTTTCCATAGTTTTATTTTGCAGTTTGGGGGGGGGGCAGTGGCTATGGCTTTTGCTTTTTGTTCCAGGTCTTCCATGAAAAACTGTCACAGGGTGGCTGATAACAGGTTACCCATGGCGAAGCCTTCCAGTTGTTTGTATATTATGTCATTGTATGTGAAGTAAGTGGAGTTAGCTACCAGTCCTATCAGCTGTGCTATGTAGAACACAGAAAGGAGTGCGAGAAAGAAACAAGTGGAAAACACACAAGAGCAGCAAAAGAAGAAGCAGAAAGCACAATAAAGAAGTCAGCCGTAACAGATCACTGCACAAGAGAAAACCATATAATGGACTGGGACAACACACGGATCATAACCACTGAACAACAAAAATACAAAAGATGGATCAAGGAAGCAATCGAGATAAGGAGACGTGGATGTGGGACCATGAACAGGGACGATGGAGTTTACACGCTGGACCACGCATGGGACTGCATCATCGGAGAGGGGAGAGCGGGCAGCAGAGGGCGACAACGTCCTCTGCTGCCCGCAGATAAACGGAGAAGGAAGTGACGCCACCATCAGCGTCAGCCTGAGGAAGTCTGCAGCCGCAGACGAAATGTTACAGATAATTAAACCTTTTCTGTGTTTTAAAAAGAACTGAAAGATGGAATTAGAATTTCAACACAGCAAAGATGTTTAAAGAATGATACAAAATAAGATTCAAAGTGTCTTCTTCTGCTGCTCTTCTTCTGCTTTTCTCCTCCTCCTCCTCCTTCTTCTGCTCTCCTCTTCTTCTTCCTCCTCCTCCTTCTTCTTCTTCTTCTTCTCCTTCTCCCCCTTCTTCTCCTCCTTCTCCTTCTTCTTCTCCTTCTCCTCCTTCTTCTGCTCTCCTCCTCTTCCTCCTCCTCCTTCTTCTTCTTCTTCTTCTTCTTCTTCTTCTTCTCCTTCTCCCCCTTCTTCTCCTCCTTCTCCTTCTTCTTCTCCTTCTCCTCCTTCTTCTGCTCTCCTCCTCTTCCTCCTCCTCCTCCTTCTTCTTCTTCTTCTTCTCTTCCTCCTCCTCCTCCTTCTTCTTCTGCTGCTCTTCCTCTGCTTTTCTCCTCCTTCTTCTTCTGCTCTTCTCCTCCTCCTCTTCCTCCTCCTTCTTCTCCTTCTTCTTCTGCTGCTCTTCTTCCTCCTCCTCCTTCTTCTTCTTCTTCTCCTTCTCCCCCTTCTTCTTCTCCTCCTCTTCCTCCTCCTCCTTCTTCTTCTCCTTCTCCTCCTCTTCTTCTGCTGCTCTTCCTCTGCTTTTCTCCTCCTTCTTCTTCTGCTCTCCTCCTCTTCTTCCTCCTCCTCCTCCTCCTCCTCCTTCTTCTTCTTCTTCTTCTTCTTCTCCTTCTCCCCCTTCTTCTCCTCCTCCTTCTTCTTCTCCTTCTCCTCCTTCTTCTGCTCTCCTCTTCTTCCTCCTCCTCCTCCTTCTTCTTCTTCTCCTTCTCCTCCTCCTTCTTCTTCTGCTGCTCTTCCTCTGCTTTTCTCCTCCTTCTTCTTCTGGTCTTCTCCTCCTCTTCCTCCTCCTCCTTCTTCTTCTTCTTCTTCTTCTTCTTCTTCTCCTTCTCCCCCTTCTTCTCCTCCTCCTTCTTCTTCTCCTTCTCCTCCTTCTTCTGCTCTCCTCCTCTTCTTCCTCCTCCTCCTCCTCCTCCTCCTTCTTCTTCTTCTTCTTCTTCTTCTTCTCCTTCTCCCCCTTCTTCTCCTCCTCCTTCTTCTTCTCCTTCTCCTCCTTCTTCTGCTCTCCTCTTCTTCCTCCTCCTCCTCCTTCTTCTTCTCCTTCTCCTCCTCCTTCTTCTTCTGCTGCTCTTCCTCTGCTTTTCTCCTCCTTCTTCTTCTGGTCTTCTCCTCCTCTTCCTCCTCCTCCTTCTTCTTCTTCTTCTTCTTCTTCTTCTTCTTCTTCATATGACCTATTGATACAGTAAACAGATATTGCTATAAAGCTGATAGAGACCTCTCACTAGTCCACCTACACAAGCCACAGAAGTGAGGATTTTGGTCAGCAGAGGGCCACAGATTGCGGTCCAGTGTGAGGTAGCACAAGTTCCTGGCTGAAGAACCACTGAAACCAGTTGGAAAACAACAGCTTTGTCATGAGTCGGGGTGAGTACTCTGCCCATCATCTCATCATCTCTGAGGTTTTTTGCCTGCAGGAGAGGGAGCGCAGCTGATCCGAATCAGACTGATCAGTGGGGCGGCTTTAAAAGGAGGAGGAATATCCTCATTCGACGCTGGATGATTATCTACTGCCTGACTTACCATCGTTGGATCCGTTCCCGTCTCCAAACCTTAGGAATATTCACCGGTTCGCTGCCTGGATTACGTCTCCACCCAGCCGCCCCGCTCTCCACCGATTACGCTCTCTCTCCTCTGCCTCATCTTCATCCACCTCGTCAGCTCAGCTCATCCACCCCGATATCACAAGTCTTCTCTGGATATCACCCCGGCTCATCTCCCCTCCGCATTCATCCCGGACTTCCTCATCGTAAGTTCCGCCCACAAACAATTCCTCCGAACTACAATTCCCATTACTCACCTCTGGTCTTCCCCCTAGTTACCGCTTCCGGACTCGTCCTCCCGTTGGATCTTCAGAACACCTTCAGTTCACATCCACATTTTAATAAATTATTGTTCTTCCTTTACATCATCTCCGTGCTTGATTCTGTATGTCTTGGGTTAGACATCTTCCTCAAAACATGACAGAATCATCCAGCCAAAACGCTAACCCTACAGAATCGGCACTCATTAACATTTCACAGAGATTGACCCAACAGGAACAGACCCTTCCGCTATTAATGGAACAACTTTCAGCATCTAATCAACGCTATACACAGTTGGAAGCCCTGGTCCGCCAGATACATGAATCTCTTTCCCAGCCTCACCAACCACCTCCACCAGTAGGACCTTCCGCTGCCGTCTCCGAAGCCACTGGACCTCCGCGATCGGAGGAGGCTCCCCCCATGGAGAACTCCCATTTCCGTGTCGCTCCTTCACCACCATCTGTGACCTTTGGGGGTGAGTTTGAGGAATGTTATAGCTTCATTTTGCAATGTAAATTGGCTTTCGAACGTTGCCCTGCAGCCTTCTCCTCAGATTCAGCCAAGATTTCATATGTTGTGGGTCTTCTGCGTGGAAGGGCTCTTAGGTGGGCTGAAGCAAGGAGCCATAATGACTTGTTCTTAAATGGGTCATTTAATGACTTCCTAACGGAACTAAAACTCACTTTTGGCTGTTATGAGTCCTCCTCAGACATCAATAAAAGACTTTTGAAGCTTTCTCAGGGAAGAAAGACAGTGGCGGACTTGGCGGTGGATTTCCGTATATTGGCAGCCCGGACCACCTGGAATGATGATGCCCTCATTGGTGCCTTCACCGAGGCACTAAATGATAAGGTGAGGGACCAGTTGGCCTTATGTCCTGAACCTAGCTCTCTGGATGAACTCATCAGGCTGGCCATATCAATAGACAAACGCCAACGGGAGTTAAGAAGACATGAGCCCGAGCCCCCAGTTTTTCCTGCTCGAGAACGTCATTCTAAGATTTCTGGACGACCTGTTTCGGAACCCCCTTCCTCTGAGGAACCCATGCAGATGGGAAGGACACGGCTCACCCCAGAGGAGAGGGAGTACCGACAGAAGTCGGGTCTATGCATGTACTGTGGAACCGCTGGGCATTTTGTCAATAGCTGCCCTGCTCTGTTAAAAGGCAGAGCCCGCCATTAACGCTGGGACTAATGGTGGGCAGTAACTCTTCTATCGGTTCCCGGTGTTTCTTTCCCTGTGTGCTATCTGTTCCTTCCAGACAGATTACTGTTGAGGCACTATTGGATTCTGGATGTGAACAATCGCTCCTGGACCCCCACCTCGTGGAACGATGGAAAATACCCACCACCAAGCTGTCTACACCTCTCTCAGTGTCTTCACTCGATAACCGTAATCTGTCCACCATCACCCACCAGACTGTTCCACTTCACCTGCGGGTTTCAGGTAACCACACTGAGACGTTTACTTTTTATGTGTTTCCCTCTCCTCAGTCCCCCTTAGTATTGGGACATTCCTGGTTGGTCCGTCATAATCCCACAATGGACTGGAAGGAGAACAAGATTCTTGGGTGGAGCCCGGAGTGTTCTCTACTCTGCCTGCGCTCGGCCTCACCTACCGCTCGTGATCACCCTCCTCCTCCCTTGGAAAACATAGACCTGTCTACGGTTCCACCGGTTTACCACGACCTTAAGCAGGTATTCAGTAAAGACCGTGCTTCTTCTCTGCCTCCCCACAGGCCATTCGACTGTGCAATAGACCTCCTGCCTGGAGCTCCCTTACCATCAAGTCGTCTGTACCACCTGTCAAAACCTGAAAGTGAGAGTATGGAACAGTACATACAAGATTGTCTGGCAGCAGGCACCATTCGTCCTTCTTCATCTCCTCTGGGTGCAGGGTTCTTCTTCGTTCCAAAAAAAGAAGGCAGCCTCAGGCCATGCATTGATTACAGGGGTTTAAACCAGATCACAGTCCGTAATAAATATCCTCTGCCATTACTCTCCTCCACCTTTGAACCCATCCAGGACTCCACCATTTTCAGCCGTCTGGACCTCCGTAACGCCTGTCACCTGGTGAGGATAAGAGAAGGAGATGAGTGGAAGACAGCATTCAAGACACCCCTTGGTCACTTCGAATATCTGGTAATGCCTTTTGGACTCACTAATGCCCCCGCTGTCTTCCAGTCCCTGGTGAACTCAGTACTTGGTGACTTTCTAAACCGGTTTGTGACAGTGTATCTAGATGATATATTGATCTTCTCTCAGAACCAGGAACAGCACATCCAACATGTGAGGGCGGTGTTACAACGATTGCTGGAGAACCGTCTCTACGTTAAGGCAGAAAAATGTGAGTTTCATGTCTCCACAGTAAAGTTCTTGGGATTCATTATTGAGAGCGGCCGGCTAAAGGCAGATCCAGAAAAGGTGCAGGCAGTCACCGAATGGCCCACACCCACCACCAGAAAGCAACTGCAGAGGTTCCTTGGTTTTTCTAATTTCTACCGTCGCTTTATCAAAAACTACAGTCAGACTGCAGCTCCTCTAACCAATCTGACCTCCATTAACAAGCCCTTTGTGTGGTCCTCCAAGGCTGAGTCAGCATTCAAAGAACTCAAGAACAAATTCACTAACGCCCCTGTGCAACACCGTCCTGACCCACAGCGCCAGTTCATTTTGGAGGTTGATGCTTCTGACACCGGGGTCGGGGCAGTTCTCTCACAAGTGGCGGAGGGGGATGGGAAGCTTCACCCTTGCGCCTACTTCTCCCGTCGTCTAACCCCGGCTGAGAGTAGATATGACGTCGGCGACCGCGAACTACTTGCAGTAAAACTAGCGATCGAAGAGTGGAGACATTGGTTGGAGGGAGCAGAGAACCCCTTTCTCATATGGACAGACCATAAGAACCTCATCTACCTGAAAGAGGCCAAACAGTTGAACCCCCGTCAGTACTGCTGGTCCCTTTTCTTCTCTCGCTTTAACTTCCAACTATCATACAGACCTGGTTCCAAAAACACCAAACCCGATGCCCTCTCCAGGCAATACGCTTTAGATCGAGAGGTTGAACCTGCCACTGTTCTTCCTCCAAACCGTATCATAGGTGGAGTCACGTGGGAGATACGCGATCAGGTCCTGGAGGCCCTCAAAACCGACCCCGGACCAAATACCGGTCCCCCAGGAAGATTGTACGTACCCCAACCACTCAGAGGCAAGGTAATCCACTGGGCACATACAGGCAGGTTCTCCCTGCATCCAGGAGTGGGAAGGACGGTGGCCCTCATTAAGAGGTCGTTTTGGTGGGCATCCATGTACAGAGATACTAAAGACTATGTTTCTGGATGTCATACCTGTTCTCAACAGAAGGGGGTCCATCGTCCTCCGGCAGGTCTTTTACAACCTCTGCCCATCCCTTCACGTCCTTGGTCCCACATTGCCCTGGATTTCGTTTGTGGTCTTCCCAGTTCTCGTGGCTTCACGGTCGTTCTCACGATTATTGATCGTTTCTCCAAAGCATGTCACCTTGTCCCTCTTAAATCTCTCCCTTCCTCTGCAGACACAGCGCAGCTCCTGGTTAAACATGTCTTTCGCCTCCATGGAATTCCTGAAGAGATCCTGTCAGATCGTGGCCCACAGTTTGTGTCTCGTGTATGGAAGGAATTCGCAGAGGCCCTTGGAGCTCGGGTGGCGCTCACCTCTGGACACCACCCTCAAACGAATGGTCAATGCGAGCGCATGAACCAGGAGCTCGGTGCCATGCTGCGCTGTGTCTGCTCTACACACCCTTCCTCCTGGAGCACGCATCTACCATGGGTCGAATACGCACACAACAGCCACGTTTCCACCGCTACAGGTCAGTCACCTTTTGAGTCTTCCCTTGGCTATCAACCCTCTCTATTTCCCCAGCAGTCCCCGGTGTCCTCCTCCGTTCCCCATTTTCTTCGTGGGGCTCGAAGGGCCTGGGTCTCTACCAGAGCGGCTCTTGACCGTACGGCCCGGCGCAACAAACAACTGGCGGATCGCCGGCGGCGTCCGGCACCCGTCTACCTGCCTGGCCAGTCTGTGTGGTTGTCCTCCAAGGATATACCTCTTAAGGCCTCTACCCGCAAGCTGTCCCCTCGATTCATAGGACCGTTTAAGATCCTCAACGTCCCTTCGTCCACCACGGTTCGTCTGGACCTTCCCTCTTCTCTCCGTGTTCACCCTGTGTTCCATGTTTCCATGGTGAAACCTGTTGTTTCCAGTCCCCTCTGTCCTTCTCCTCCCCCTCCTCCTCCTGCTCGCCTCTACAAGGGGGGTTTGGTTTACACAGTCCGCAAGATCCTGGCCTCTCGTCGTCGGGGGCGTGGTATCCAGTACCTCATCGACTGGGAGGGGTACGGTCCGGAGGAGCGTTCCTGGGTGCCTGGTTCCTTCATTGAGGATCCTTCCCTCATCCGGGAGTTTGAAGCTGCCTCCGCTGGGACGCCGGGAGGCGTCCGTTGAGGGGGGGGTACTGTCATGAGTCGGGGTGAGTACTCTGCCCATCATCTCATCATCTCTGAGGTTTTTTGCCTGCAGGAGAGGGAGCGCAGCTGATCCGAATCAGACTGATCAGTGGGGCGGCTTTAAAAGGAGGAGGAATATCCTCATTCGACGCTGGATGATTATCTACTGCCTGACTTACCATCGTTGGATCCGTTCCCGTCTCCAAACCTTAGGAATATTCACCGGTTCGCTGCCTGGATTACGTCTCCACCCAGCCGCCCCGCTCTCCACCGATTACGCTCTCTCTCCTCTGCCTCATCTTCATCCACCTCGTCAGCTCAGCTCATCCACCCCGATATCACAAGTCTTCTCTGGATATCACCCCGGCTCATCTCCCCTCCGCATTCATCCCGGACTTCCTCATCGTAAGTTCCGCCCACAAACAATTCCTCCGAACTACAATTCCCATTACTCACCTCTGGTCTTCCCCCTAGTTACCGCTTCCGGACTCGTCCTCCCGTTGGATCTTCAGAACACCTTCAGTTCACATCCACATTTTAATAAATTATTGTTCTTCCTTTACATCATCTCCGTGCTTGATTCTGTATGTCTTGGGTTAGACATCTTCCTCAAAACATGACAAGCTTTAGTGTTGAACACAGTTGCTTTAAGATTCCTGTGAGTTTGGAAAATGTAAATCTTGATTTAAAGTGATGTATAAATAATTTCCTCGCTGCCTTCTTCTAGCTTTATAATGAAGAAGTTCTGGACCTGTTTGACTCAGCACGAGACATGAAGCAGAAGTCTCACATAAAAATTCATGAAGACGCCAGTGGAGGGATCTATACAGTAGGAGTGACCACACGCACCGTATCCTCAGAGGCTGAGGTAAACACAACAAGCACATCACGTCTGCACCTAGAAACGTTTTTTACCTGTAAGGATAGAGGAAGTCAAATGTTCATTCTGGGTCAGTAGATTGTTATTATTATAATATCGCTTGTCTGCCTTCTCAGATGATGCAGTGCCTAAAGCTGGGAGCTCTTTCTCGCACAACAGCTAGCACGCAGATGAACGTCCAGAGCTCTCGATCCCACGCCATCTTCACCATCCACCTGTGCCAAGTCCGCGTCTGTGCCTCTGACAATGTTGGTGCACTGTGAGATTTTTATTTACAACAACCACAGTGTTGGTTAAACCTGTGAAATGTGAAAAGCTTCAAGCAAATGTTTGACTTTAATCACGACTTTTATTTGTAATTTTCTATCAGCAAGAAAGTGAGAATGAGAACGACAACAAGGTGTCCAATGGGAACTCTGAGATGGACGAGTACGAGACCTTGACTGCCAAGTTTCACTTTGTGGACCTGGCTGGTTCTGAGCGACTGAAGAGGACTGGAGCCACTGGTGACCGAGCCAAGGAGGGAATCTCCATCAACTGTGGACTGGTGAGCTTCTCTGTTGGGATTCGCTCCAGCAGAAACTCGTGTTGGTTTTCAAAAAGTGTTTTTGGATCGTTTTGTCAGATGTTTCTATGGTTACAACCATTTCAGGAATTTCAAAGGCTTTTATTTAGTTACAGTAGAAAGCAGATGTTTACTTCATGAAAAGAAACAACCATGTTTCTTCACTGTCAGACATGAAATCAGATGAAACCTGTTAGTTGGTTAGAGGTTCATCTCAAACACTTTGCTCCTGAAACCGAACAACTTTGGTTCGTCACTGAGGTTAGGTCAAACACCAAGGGCTGGCAGGTCCTTCTCGGGAAGGAGATAGATTGTGTTTTTTACAGATGAACACACTGTGGCAAACACCAGAACATAACCAGAAGATACTGTGAAGATGCAGGCTGAAGCTGGAGTCATTTTCTTCAGTGAAACCAGTCCTGTAGCAACGTGGCCATCTCCAAACACAACACAAAGCAACAAGGTGACAGCATCATGCTGTGGGGGCGTTTTACCGGACGAAGCTGGTGTTTTCTCCCACAGTCAGTGGGCGAGAGGTGTGGGACTTCTGGTCTTTTTAACACAGCGAATGTAAAACATGGTTTCAGCGTTAGGTTTGGTTATGATTCATCAGGGTTTGATGTTGAATCTGTAGCAGCCTGTGCAAAATGACCGTGGTTATCAGAGGAAGCATTCATTTGGGTGCACTCGCATCAGCTCACCACTACTAGAGTTATACTGCCATCTAGTGGCTGAGTCTGATGAACGTCTGCAGCTGCGTTTGAATTTTAAATCTGAATGATTTTTCAGCCTCTAACAAACAGGAAGCCATTTCTGCCAACAATTTATCAATAATTGATTATAGATTCTGAAAAGTAAATGGAAATCATTTTACTTCAGTGTATTTTTCCTGTTTCTCTTACATATTAGAGGTTTTAGGTTGAGGAATTATTGAACATAACTTAGTAATGAGTAAGTGTGGAGGTGATTTTGAACCTTCTAAACTAATTTGGCTGTTTGTCCATCCCTGTTTCAGCTTGCTCTGGGGAATGTGATCAGTGCTCTGGGTGACCGGAGCAAGCGGGCGTCTCATGTGCCTTACAGAGACTCAAAACTCACCCGGCTGCTGCAGGACTCGCTGGGAGGAAACAGGTAACAGATGAGCTCCTCTGTCACTTTACAAAAGGAATGCAGATGATGATGTTATATTTTAATAACACATTTTTCATATAAATGATAATGGCAGTCTTTATAAAAACGATTATGCAGCTTTTTATTTTTCTCCTTTTTTAACATGTTTCAGCCAAACAGTGATGATTGCGTGCATTAGTCCATCTGATCGTGACTTTATGGAAACACTGAACACTCTGAAGTACGCCAACCGAGCTCGCAACATAAAGAACAAAGTGATGGTGAACCAGGACAAGGCCAGCCAGCAGATCAGCGCTCTGAGGACGGAGATCGCTCGGCTGCAAATGGAGCTGATGGAGTACAAGACGGTGAGGGTGGGGCTAGGTCAGCCTGATGAAATTAGCTTTTCATGTTAGATTAAGTTTTCTAAAGTATGCTTTCAGATGATAAATCTCCCCTTCTCCCATATGGTTGAAAGTGGAATGAAACTGTCCCAGAAGCTGCCGTAGCTAGCGCTAATGATGAGCTAATGCTAACACTAGCCAACTAATACTAAATAAGCCATGAATTAAAAAGATTCGCACTGTTTACTTCTTCTCCTTTTTCTTTTTTTCTTCATTTTCTGTATGTTTTTTTGTTCCTTTTTTCTTTTTCTTCTTGTCCTTCTTGTTTATTCTTCTTGTGCTTTTTATTGGCGGTCGGTAAACTGCCTAAATATGAGCTACCAGCACAGAGAGCCTAAGTCTCCTCCATTTCCAGTCGGCTCAAAAAAGCCAGACGGGGGTGGTGGGGTAACCCTCATGTCCATGCTGTCTCTGGAGGAGCAGATAGGAAACAAGACCTCCTGTAACTTAAAATGAACCAAAGCTTCCTCCCAGTTTCTCTTTAAGCTGAATTTAACATCAGTTTATCTTCATGAAACAAAAGAATAAAGTGGAACAACAACTTCTATCTTCTATTTCTCTCTCCTTTTAACTTCTCCGTGTCCCTAAATAAAAGAGACACATGATCACGCTGCAGCCACCGTCACTCTCTTTCCCCAAGACCGGACCTCCCGACATCACAACACTCGGTCTGACTGAGCGCTTCCAGGAGAAACAATAATGAAATAATTAGAATAATAACGCGTTTGGAGGAGCGTCCTCCGATCCTCTCTCTCTCAGTCGCTGATCGAGCAAGCAGAGCGCCGCGTGACAACCCGCTCAATTAACATAATTTACAGCCCAAATCCAACAGAACCAGTCGGGCTGATTCGATTCGGGTTCGTATAAATCCAGCGCCCAGCCCTGCAGTTCCACATAAAGGCAGATCAAAGTTTTCTACCCGGTAAATGTGGAGAACACTGCTCTGACAGATGTGGATGCTGCGCTGGTGCCGCTGTTATAATAACACAACTACATTCCACTATAACCGATTATGGTTCTCTTCTATGATGCAGAAACGTTTATGCCCGCATCTCGATGCACTGATTATTTGATTATTTTCCTCAGCTCTATCCTACACCTCCTGGTCGGCCTTCGGGGGTGGGGGGTGCGCGTGGGGTTTGGGGGCCACAAAGAGAGGGCTTGCAGGCCTGACGCGGCCTGCGGGCTGCCAGTTGAGTATCGCTGCCATTAAGCAAGTAGAGACCTCCCACTAGCGTACCTGCCCAAACCACAAAACGGTTAAGAGCGGTTTCTGGTCAGCAGAGGGCAACAGAGTGCTGTCCAATGTGGAGAGGCTCGAGTTTCTTAACTCTTTAGAGTTGCTTTTAAAATGGTGTGTAATAAGTAAGTAGTCATCTCAGGGCTGGACTGGGACAAAAATTCAGCCTGGGCATTTTGACTGGAGACCGGCCCATCACCTGGTTTTTTTGGAAAAGACATTAAGCCTTACGCTGTTTCTGACACACACCAACGTACACTTTCTTGTTGGTAATATTTATTTATCAATCTAATAAACGTAAACCTACACCATCCTTCCTATCCTGGTATTCTAAAAAGTACTTAGTAAAAAGTAAAAAAGACCACTTGATTAAGGTAACACCCCAACAATCTCTAACACTTGGTAGAAACATGACATTAAAACAGAGAACTATTAATCAATAATGAATATTAATATAAAAAAAGACATTTATGGAAATTTCCATAAACTGTTTTATCACCACACCAACAAGGAAATATTTTTACAATACATTTAAAAAAGAAAGTAGACAGAGAAAGGTGAGATAAAATAACTTAATTGACCATTTGAGGTCTTTTTAGAGATCGTACAGGTGCAGTATCTAGAAAATGTGGGGAAAATGCTGACATCATACACAGTATTTACTTCTGTAACTATTTGTTAATATGTTGTTAATACGAGTTGCAGTATTTATAGCTATCTTGTTAGGGTGTGTAATTGTTGGACGGAATCTTTAACAAAACACACAATAATTTTTTTTTTGTGTATGATTGTGTGCATTTAGAATATCTATATTAAAGTCTCCACAAACACTAACTTATGATTATTTGTATTTAATGATACTGTACATTTCTGAAAAACAATTCATATTAATAATTAATTATGAAATATTTTGTTTACAAATGAAATTTTTACCTTCTTGACTAAATATTTAACATCCAAACTAAATATTTAACTTTTTAACTAAATACTTTGATTACAAACTAAATATTTGCCTTCTTAAATATATATATATAGCATCCAAACGAAATATTTAACTATTTAACTACATATTTTGTTTACAAACCCAATATGTATCTTCTCCAGGGCCGTGCAGAGACCTTTGATGGGGCGGGTGCTCAAAGTAAAAAAAAAAAAAAAAAAAAGGGGCACTTATAGAGCAATCCAATAAGTTAGAAAATTCAGATAATGAGACCCTTGGGTTCAAACAACATAATAAAAATATATAAATTAGTGTCATTAGTGTTAATGTTAGTTCATAAATAATAGTTTTAGTTTATATAGCTGACTTATATCTAGAGATGTTACAACCACATTTTTGCCCCTGATCCAAGTCCAAGTTGTTGGATTATCTTCCAATACTGAGTCCTGTTCTGATACCAGGTGGTGATGCAACGCATTATAAAAGAAGAAAGAAGTCGTCCTTCTGTCTGTATTTGTCATTTTGTTATTTTAGCCTGAAAAGGTCACTCATTCAGGAAGTACATTTAACAGAAATCAAGATACTTTATTGCTATTGCACAGGTGTACAACCAAAGATATGTTGTGCTTACTAAAGACAGCTCTAGTAAGAGGTAGTAAAATAAATGTAAAATAAATGCAACCACAGAGACTTATCCAGTGTGATCTACAGCTATGTTAGCTGAGATCTTTTTCCTGTCAGTAGAAAATTCTTGATCCCATTCCATGATCTCACTGAACTTAACACTAAACATGAGAGCTCTGCTACCAACCTAACAACAACACCCTTTACACAAAGGCACCATCATCACATACGTGGCAGGAGTCTCAGAGAAACTTAGAAGAATCTTCTCCAAACACAACATCCCGGTAAACTTTAAACCCAACAGCACCCTCAGACAGAACCTGGTCCATCCAGAAGACAAAACACCCAAACAGAAGCTCAGTGGCCTAGTGGTAGAGTGTCCGCCCTGAGACTGGGAGATCAGGGTTAGATTCCTGGTCGGGTCATACCAAAGACTTTGAAAAAATGGGACCCAATGCCTCCCTGCTTGACACTCAGCAATAAGGGGTTGGATTGGGGGGTTAAACCACCAAATGGTTCCCGAGCGCGGCTGTGTCTGCAGCTCACCGCTCCCCCAGGGGATGGGTCAAATGCGGAGAACAAATTTCGCACACACATCAGTGTGTGAGACAACTATTGGGACTTTGACTTTAACTTTATGCAGTCCAGTGTAGGAGCACTGTCCAGATGTTTACATTAGAGAAACTAAACAACAATTACACAAGAACATAACACAACACAGGAGAGCCACCTCTTCAGGTCAGAACTCTGCAGTCCACCTCCACCTGAAGGACAAGGGACACACCTTTGAAGATGACAAAGTCCACATTCTGGACAGAGAAGATAGATGGGGAGAGGAGTAAACGAAGCTATCTATGTCAAACGTGAAAACTCCACTTTAAATAGGAGAGGGGCTTCGATTTCACCTTTCCAGTACCAACAATGCAGCTTTGGATCTCATTCAGTTTCAGTCTGGTTTTAGAAAACCAGAACAAGGACCAAGAGGACCAACAGCGTTGTTTAAAAGATTAGAACTTTTTTTTGAATCTCATTCAGTTTCAGTCTAGGTCACATCTTCCTGCATCTAATCAACACGATGACTCACCATCAATAGAGGCTAACGACTCATCAGGAGATGGAGAGGTGGGGTACTCAGAGTAGTTTCTGCTCTTTAAATAACAACAGACAGCTACAGCTTATGAGCTTGACTCTCCCATATTCCAGTTAGAACTGACAAAGCTCCTCAGAGGAGAAGTGAAATGTTTTAAAGAAACCAAAGAAGTCCAGTTGCCTTCATCTGAACTCTTTGGAGTAATAGTCAATAATAAAAAATACATAATAAAGTAATAAAACGTATATAATTATGCTCACATTCACTTTTACCATCTCTTTGTGGGAGGCGGAAAATTTATCACGGTTAACCCTCTTATGACCATAAATATAACAAGTATTTTTTTGTTTTTGTTTTATGGCTTTAAAATTGTAATAAAAGTGTAAAATATTTGTAACTCTGCTCCTTTTTTTCAGAACAACCTCAGCTTTCAGTGTCTGGTTTGTATTTGTGTTTATGTTTATTAAATTCTGTAAAACTGCAGCTTAAATGAAAAAAAAAAACAGATTTGAAATTTCTTTACATTTATTACTAAACAGGAACTTCAAAATGACGAGCAAACTATGTCAGAAGAACTACCGGTATTTAAACTCAGAACTGTGTTGCAAACACTCAGAAAAAAGTGTGACCCCTGACCTCATGTTAACCAGTTTAATGACTGCAGCCTGTCTGTGACCACAGGTCTATGCTCGGGTCCAGAGAACGGGATACAGTAAAATAAATACTAGGTATCATAAAATAACACTCATGGGCTACTTCACAGCTGTAGCTACATTTCTACCAGCATTATGAAGATCAATAAGCAGATAAAAGGTTAAATCTAAACATTTCATTACAAAAAGTCAACTAATAAAATTCTGCACAGATAACATTTTATTTTCAGCTAAATAAATATTTATTGTACGTATAAATAATGCTGGAATGAAGCTGAATCATTTAGTAAACAGTTGAGTGTTCAAATAAAAACCAGTGTGACTTTGATCTGTCCCTCCTCATGTCACCATCTACAGAAACAGCCTTCTGGGACACCTGACCAACCAGGTGGATTTTATTTGTGACGTTTCCATAACTTTATAAAAGCTGCTGATGAAGATGATCAGATCATCTCCTCCTTTTGGTTCTCGTTCTCCCGTCGCGGTTCGCACCGTTTCTTTCAGTGACGCTGCAAAGTTGGTTTCCTTCTAATAGCGATTTTTGGAGTAACATGAATTACATCATTTAATACCTCGTTGGAAAGCTCGTTTTATGAACTTTTAGAACCCGTTTGAATTATTTTTATTCGATTAGGACTTCAGATGTTATGACCCGGAGAATCTAGAGTGAGAAACATCCGTGATTCTTTGTTGTGAGTTTATTCAACACTTCAGGAGAAGTCTCTCTCCTATCAGCTACATAAAAAAGAATCCTGGTGACATTTGTTCATAACTTTTCTTCAAGTCATTCATGTAATCTAAAATGTAAACAGTTTCTCCATTAACTGGATGATTGAGTCTGGACATCTCCTATTTCTTCTCGATGTTTCTCTCTCATCAGATCCAAACTGACACCATGACCAGCAGCTTTTACAGCAAACATTGGCTAATAAATGGATCCGCTGATGATCAAATGCACCTGAGTTTAGATGTCACCCACCTTTATTGCCAATAAAACAAAAAGAAGAAAAAAATGGTGGGGAATGAGGAGACGGCCGGCTCGGGTTTCTCCTCCTCCTCCCTCTTTTCTTCTCCAACCTGTCGCTGGGCTGAGGCTCCATCCCTTCCTACATTGGTTTTACTTGAAGCTTCACTACCAAACAACTGTGAGATTTTAACACATGTGCCAGCATCAGCCTGAAGGGCCAGTTTCTTTTAGTCAAATTTTCTCTGCTCCTCCTTTCCGTTTTTTGTTCTCCATTTTGTTAAGCTCGTCTGTCTGTTTACTGAGACTCAAACAACTGGCAGGTGCATCAGACCTCTGGCTATTGGACCAGTCCAGAGTGTATTATGACCAATTGGCCAATCCACCAACTTTTACGAGGTGTGGCGCGGCGCGGACAAGTTGTCCGCAACAACTAGAGGCCAGAAAAAAACAAAACAAACAAAACAGACACCGGCCCATAAAAGATGAAAGGGTTGGCCCAGCGGGCAGTTGCCCGCTATGCCCTATGGTCAGTCCAGCATTGAGTCATCTCCTGTTGCAGGGTAAACGCATGATGGGAGAGGACGGTGTTGAGAGCTTCAGCGACATGTTCCATGAGAACTCCATGCTGCAGACCGAGAACAGCAACCTGAGGGTGAGAGTCAAAGCCATGCAGGAGACCATCGATGCCCAACGGGCACGCCTCACCCAGCTGCTTAGTGACCAGGCCAACCAGGCTCTTGCCAGGGCAGGTGAGGCTGCTGGAACACCTACATCAGTTGTCTAACTTTGTCACACAACTTGGATCTCTGTCTTCTGCAGGTGAAGGAGGCACAGAGGAAATCGGAAACATGATACAGGGATACATCAAGGAGATTGAAGACCTTCGGTAAAAATCTGACCAGATCAATTCTGTGATTTCTTCGTTTTGTCTTTTTTCTGACTTGACCAATGTTCTGGTCTTTGTTTCTGGATGTTTTCCTCAGAGCTAAACTCTTAGAGAGTGAAGCAGTGAATGAGAACTTGAGGAAGAACCTGTCCCGTGCCTCTAATCGTCAGTCTTTCTACGGAGGGCCCGGCTTCTCCTCCCCTCTGCTGGCCCCTGAGAAGGAGACCTCAGATGTCATCGAACTTGCTAAGAAGGACCTGGAGAAGCTGAAGAAACGAGAGAAGAAGAAAAAGAAAAGGTGGAAAAAATCAAAGCAGTTTTAATCGTTTAGCATCTTCTTACATCGTTTACCCGTACCGAAGCATGTTTAAGAGTAAAAGTTACAAAAAAAATCCCAATTTTACTTTTTTATGGCTCCCTGAAAAGCCTCTGTTCAGAAAAATAGTTTACTAGCTAGGCTAACAGTTGATTTGAGTTTAGCCAAGTAAGAAACTGATCAAACTACTTCAGTCTCAGCATTGTTTTATTAACATTAAAATGCAGTTTCTGCCATATTTTACTTGTTTCTGCAGAAATAATTAGCGATGTTTCTCTGAACAGAGGCCTTTCAGATCTTCACTGGATGTTAAACAATGTGCTTCAAAATGGACAAAGCCTCCTCTGAAACAGGAAACTAAGGCCCAATCCCAATACTCACACTTCCACACTTCAATTGTGCGATCCTGGCCAGGGGCGTGAGTGCGTACGGTGTCTCGAATCTCAAGTGTGGACGTTGACCACGTCCCCATTGCACCGTTAATCTGCACTTCACCCAAGTTTACAGTGATGCGGACCTGGGGCAAGGGTATTACCCACAAGCCATCAGTGGCGGTTCTACATGGAATTACTCCCCGGGCGAGGAACCCTTTGTGCGCCCCCCCACCCCCACCCCCACCCACCGCCACACCACCCCACCTGCACGAACACACGCATGTTTTCTACAAACAGGCTTGTTTTATTAGAACGACTATTGAACATTCATTTTTCTAAGTTGCACATATTTACATTAATTACTATGAAGTTGTCAGAATGTAAAGCAATATACATTATATACTGTATCAAAATATATAGAATCAAATATACAAAAACAAACAATAACTAAATATTAAGAATATATGAACATAATATATAATAAATATTCTAAATAGCAAAAATATTTCACACATAACAAACTAAAGATAATCACTACAGCATTGCACTTAAAACAGAAAACACAAACTAAAATTAAAACCTAACCTTGATGAAACGTCATCAATAATGTCATCATATGAAATCTGCTCCCCTACTGAGTGATTGATACTAATCAGAGCCAGGTGAGTGAGCCACCCCTGAAACATAGGTGACCTCAGGTATGACTTGATCAAGTTTTGAAAAGCTCCTCTCAGCTTGAGCCACAGTGACTGGCAGAGCAGTCCAAAAGTTGGGGTAGATCTCCAATAGATCTTTATCATGATCTATAATATTTTAGAATGGCCTCTGAAATTGTAATTTAAACTAACATAAAAAACTGTAGACTACCAAAAATGCCAATTTTTACAGAACAAATCATGTAAAAATAATCAGTGCAGGCATCTGCAATAAATAAACAGGATAGTTAGTGGTGACTGGGGAGTTTTCTTCTGCTTGTAGAGTTGTTTTATTTATTATTATGTGAACATGATCAACATGTGTTTGTTGTTGTTCAGGCAGGCCACAGGCTGCAGCGAGCATTTAACAAATCCTAGTTTGAATCAGTAAAAAACGATTCAATGAATTTTTTCGAACCATTTGAATATTCGTTTCAATATTTCAGCCCTATTAGCTCTGTTAGCAATTAGTTGACCGAATTTAACCGTTAAAATCCCAGTTACCTGGTTCAAAAAATTGAAAACATGCATCATCTCCTCTTTTCTTCCTGAATCGGGCACCTGGTGATTTTAGCCTTTTTATGTTCATCTCTTCTGTTTGGCTCTTGACTCAATAAGTTTCCTTTAGTCAGGACTAAACAATTTGACCTCGATCGTTTTGTTTTTCCTTTTTTTATTTGGTCATTTCACACAATTCAGAAACACCTGAAAGAACGATAGGCCTGTGTTTATGATATTATGAATGAAATGTGCGTTAAATGGAAGAACATCAAGATTGACTTTAGCCATGTTAATACAGTTGATTCAGCCCCTAACCGCGCTTTTCATTTGGAAAGACGCAGAGGTGAATTCCCCCGCCACACCCCTCCCCTTCCTCTTCTTACACACACACGGAGCACGTGAACGTTCTCGGTCAGCAGGAGCGCCTGCAGCTGCAGGGGGCGCCAACTCGCTGTTTCCAATCCAGACACTGTCATATAACCGATAAGAGAAAACCTCGGTGCGGCGCAGATTTCTTTTTTTCTTTTAAATCAGCGCCTGTGCGCCCCTTTTGTGTCATGAAAAAATGCCGCCCCGGGCAACTGCCCTGTCTGCCCGTGCCTAAAACCGCTACTGCAAGCCATTGCTGTGGGAGAAAAGGCTCAAGCTCCTTTTCTGAAAATGTGAATTTTCTAATGAAAACAGTTAATTTTAGGATGATTAGTTGACGCTCTAAAACTTTTAGACAAAGCAGCAATGAATGCAAATTTATTTCAAATAACTGTTTGGTTGTTTCTTTAAAAGTTGTTAATAAAGGTTTTTGAAAAGCATCACAGTGAGCAGAATCCCGGCACGTGTTGCGGTCGATGACATTATTATTTACACAATTTTGTAACACCCTCTCGAAGCCTTACTGCACACTTCCTCCAAGTGCACTAAACCAAAGGCCGTAGGGCACGGTGTGAGCATCGGGATTGGGTCTAACAAAGCCACGCATCTGGAGGCATACCGTAAAAAGTGTAGTAAGTGCTCCTCCAAGAGTGCTAACACCAGATATGAAAATGTATTTATCTACTTACTTACAATGTATGGCTCGTCTTTGCTCGTCATCTAGAGTCTTCTGCTGCTGATCCGTAACTGGCAGCAGACACTCACAGAAAGGGAGTGAGAAAGTGACTTTTTGAAAAGAAAGATAGATTGCAGTAACCCAATTTTACCAAGGGGTTTCATTCTTACTTCATTCTTACATATTGCACCTTTAAACAAACATAATAATTATGGTTAAAGTGCCAAACGGGGTGATGTTTAACCCTAAATCACTGCAGCAACAGGAAAACACGCAGCCTCCACTTGGAGATGTCTGGCCTCTGGTTAGATTTGACATACTGTAGATAGAAGGTGAGATATTTTACTTGTAAAGCAAACATTTTCTGTAAACGTAACCTCGCCCACTGACACAAATAGGCTCATTATTCTTATTTCTTCTCCAGATAAACAAGAAAGCAGCGCTTGAATGTTACAAGTGTTTAACCACATCACAGGAGCTGCTGTCTAAGTGTTAGATAGGGTTTATTTACATCTTTCTCTGCAGGTATCAAGAATTTGGAGGTTTATTTTGTTTGTTTATCTGCATAAATAAACTAACATGAATGTGCATAAAGACTAGATGAATAAATCACAGATGAGATTATTGTGCTGCTGATTTAATTTAGACTCACAGAAACAAGTTGGAGCTTCCAATGACCATTCTTTCCTCCATTCTTCCTTCATTTCTTTCTTCCTTCTCTGGTTTGGCCTTTCCCTCCCTGAAGACTCCAGCTGCTGTTGGAGGAGAAAGAAAGGGAGGAAGGGGAGGAGGTGGTTGAGGATACCAGGTTTGTCTGAGCTTCCACCCTCTCGTTCCTGTTCCCATCTTTTGCTTCCACAGATGTTTGTTTCACTTTTATTTCTTTGGGCAGACATTTTCCTCTCTGGGTTTCCGCACAAGGCTTCTTACAAACCCTCCCTCCACCAAATCATTGTTTGCACACCTCTTAATGCTAAACACTTTTTAAATATTATATATATATATATATATATATATATATATATATATATATATATATATATATATATATATTACTATAGTTCGCATTATGTTTGGTGCAAGCTTTTTAGCAATGTTGCTGGGAGCTAAAGCTTGTAGTTCCAGATGTTTGCCCCATCTGGAACTGTTAGTATGTGGTGTGGAGCACGAGGAGGATGAAGGCTCCTCCTCTTTTGTCTGGTCATGTTATGACCTGCTGCTTAACCGTGCTGGTGTATTTGAGCCACTCAGATGAAAACATGATTAGTAGGAAACTTTATTAGTTTGTTCTCACAGTTTTTGACAATAAAGATAAGATTTTGATTAAAAAAACATTTCCTGAATCAAGATGAGATTACAGTTGGTTTGTTGAGAGAAAAAGTCTAAATTGTTCCAGGAATTAGTCCTAATTGTTGAGAAGAAAAGTCACATACGCTGCCTGTCTAAAAAAATGCCACCTGGATTTAACCAAGCAAACAGGTAGGAGCCTCCTATTGGATAACTGTTGCATGGGTGATTATCTTTCAGCTGCAACAGGTTATTTAACCCCTACTGATGCAATGAGTTGTTTCTCATTCCTTAAACAACCATGTGGAAAGACACATCAGGTGGTCGTGGAAAATATGGGGCCAGCTCATTGGCATCAAGCAGAGAAAACATCTAAGGAGATTGTAGAAACGACTAAAACTGGGTGAAGAACTGTCCAACGCTTTATTAAAAACTGGTCTGATGAGTCCAGATGGACCTGTTCCAGAGTGATGGTGCATCAGGGTAAGAAGGAGGCAGATGAAGTGATGCAGCCATCATGCCTAGTGCCTACTGTACAAGCCTGTGGGGGCAGTGCTATGATCTGGGCTTGCTGCAGTTGGTCAGGTCTGGGTTCAGCAACAGAATGTGCTCCAAGAATGAGGTCAGCTGACTACCTGAATGGACAGAATGACCAGGTTATTCCATCTTCCCTGATGACACGGGCATATTCCAGGATGACAACGCCAGGATTCATCAGGCTCAGCTAGTGAAAGAGTGGTTCAGGGAGCATGAGACATCATTTTCACACATGGATGGGCCACCACAGAGTCCAGACTTTAACCCCATTGAGGATCTCTGGGGTGTGCTGGAGAAGGCTTTGTGCAGCGGTCAGACTCACCATCATCAGTGCAGATCTGGGTGAAACATTAATGCAACACTGGATGGAAATAAATCTGGTGAAGCTTTTCTAAACAACGCCACAGCGAATGTGTGTAATGAGCAAAGCTTTAGGTGGTCCAGCAACATCTTAGAAGGTGTGACCTTTTTTTTTTATGGCAAATTTTTTTTGGCCAGGCAGTGTTTTTTCTAACAGAGAGAGGAAGCTGATGTGCTGTTACCGGGCAGATTACAGGATCACATGAGCTCTTTATTCTCACAACAGCAGAACTCACAGAACGGCTTCAGCCCTTCACAATAAGAGTCACAGATGTACAAACAAGACAGATTATTTTCACTGATTCACAGTAAAAGTCCTGCTGCCACCCGATCAGCTGGCATCTGTAAAAATAACTTTAATGTTTTTATTTTTAATTAAATCTACACAAGGCATCATTGCTACAGATGGTTTAGGTTTTGTTCCCTTTCAGGCTTTTCTCATGTTTTTGTCAACATTTCAACTTTAATCTGGAAGTTGGGAAACTCTTCCTGGGTGGACCCAAATACATTGTTGTAGCTAACCTCTGGGATTGGTTGAATGATTTATCCGATAGATCCGGTCCATGGATGTAGTGACCCTCTGCTTCTGTTCAGGCTGCTGAGATTCCCCCGCATCAGTTCTGAGGAATCGTAACTGTTGTTCTGTTTTGCTGAAGCTCACACGGTTCCATCTGCAGATATGTGTTAATAAACTCTGAACAGCTTTTATTGCTTCCCTGGTGTAAAGAGCATTTAGAAGTCTGCTTCTCAGAAACACTGTGATGATGAGGTGTTGTTCACCACTAAAACAAGCACAGGTCTTCATGGTGTGAAAATATGTAGACCTACAGCTGGCACTCAGAACGGCGAGGAAGAGCTCTGAGTGAAGATCATCTCTGACTCTTTCAGTGCCAGCAAGGAGGAAGTTCCAGACAACGACCAGGAAAAAGTCACAGAGAGGATCGGCGACAACGCGGAGATGGTACGATCTGTTCTAAGTCTCATGTCCAGGCTGGAATCTGGTCATAAATCAAGCTGACTTCTGTTATCGACGTAGGAGGTTCAAGAGGCCAGTGACCATGAGGAAGGAGAGGAGGAGGAGGAAGAGGAGGAAGAGGAGATGGACATGGAGGAGAGCTCTGATGATTCTGACTCCGAGTCAGATGAAAAAGGTGTTGGGGAAAGACATTTCCTTTGAGATGAGGATCATGAAAATCTAGTATGAAGCTGAGCAGCTCAGAGTTTTTCAGGTCACTGACACGTCCACCAGGTGGAGCTGTTCAGCTTCTGCTAGGCTACATTTAACCTGCTGAACATCTGGGTCATCAGTCCTGGTTTCGTTAACTTTAATCTGTCTGACAGAAAACTACCAGGCAGACCTGGCCAACATCACGTGTGAGATCGCCATCAAGCAGAAGCTCATCGATGAGCTGGAGAACAGCCAGCGGCGTCTGCACACGCTCAAGCAGCAGTATGAGCAGAAGCTGATGATGCTGCAGTGTAAGATCCGGGACACCCAGCTGGAGAGGGACCGTGTCCTCCAGAACATGAGTAAGAACTGCTTAGGTTCATGTGTTCATCAGTCAGTGGAATGGATCTCCATCCCATCCACCAGGTGACACGTGTGCACTTAGGTGATCGTCTCAGCCGGGTTGTGTTGTCTTAAGCGTGCCTCTCCAAACACACAGAAACAGTTAAGATTTAGTTTCATAAGTAATAACAGATCAAACATTTGTTTGAGATGAAATGAAACTCGAATGCTCTCAGCTGCCTTTTTGCTGTCCTTTTGATGAATCACCTTATCGTATTTTTGTGACGGACATTTAAAGATTCGATGGAAAGTGGCACGGATGACAAGGCTCGTAAAATCAAAGTGGAATATGAGAAGAAGCTGAGCATCATGAACAAGGAGCTTCAGAAGCTCCAGTCTGCCCAGAAGGAGCACGCCCGCCTGCTGAAGAACCAGTCCCAGTACGAGAAGCAGCTGAAGAAGCTTCAGGTGGACGTGGCAGAAATGAAGAGGACAAAGGTGTGTTGAGGGCCGGCTGGCAGCTCCAGACGTTGGCCCTTGTTTTAATTTAAGGTTTGGTGTATTCAGGTTCGTCTCATGAAACAAATGAAGGAGCAGCAGGAGAAGAATAGGATGAATGAGTCTCGCAGGAACAGAGAAATCGCCTGTTTGAAGAAGGACCAGCGTAAGCAGGAGGTCAGCTATGAGAACACTGTCTGGGATTTCATGACCAGTTCAGGTTTTCATGCTGTGCTTGTTTCTTCCCAAGCATCAACTGAAGCTCCTGGAAGCCCAGAAGAGGCAGCAGGAACTGATTCTGAGGAGGAAGACTGAGGAGGTGAGCGTCAACAACAAGCAGGTGTTTGTTTAGGAGAGGAACAGAGAAACCAGGGCCCTTGTTTATCAAACCTTCATAGAAACTGACCTACATTCCCTCCTATGACCAAAATTTAGATTGTGTATACGAACAGTCAGAAGACTGATTTATGAAACGTGCGGTGGCCTCTCGTACGCACGATCTTCCGCAATCGTCTGATGATAAATCCCACCTGTGCGTACCCAGGCGCTCGTGTCCGTTCACTCATTTACTTACAGAAATGCCCTCAGTTAACCATCTTTGGTCACCCTACATCCTCACATCCTCAGCACAAGACGGGACTCCCTGTTGTTTTCCAGAAAAAGTAAGAAAAACCTTTATTGACAGCAAGACTGAGACACTGGCTGCTGAAGAACAAAAAAACAAACAAGTTGCAGAACTTCTAAACACGGTTGGGACAGAGGAGAGGTTCCTGTCAGAAGTAAATAACAAATGAATCTGATAAATGGTAGAGTAACGGCTTCTCATTACAGTTGTTCTGTTTGGAGTCGCTTTCATTTGGAAATGTTGACTGAGTTCAGCCTCTTCTGAGCTGTTATTCAGTCTGGTTGTGTCTGAGACGGGGAGCAGAGGAGGTTCTGGGGGTTCTCGTAGTTGTAAAATAAAATATGAACTGGAATCGGATTTTGCGAGGTTAGTCTGTCCCCCTAGTGGCTGGCTGCAGTAAAACTTCAGAGTTGGCCCCAGATTCTGGAAGAAATGTGTGTGTGTGTGTGTGTGTGTGTGTGTGTGTGCGTGTGCGTGTGTCTGTGTCTGTGTGTGTGTGTGTGTGTGTGTGTGTGTGTGTGTGTGTGTGTGTGTGTGTGTGTGTGTGTGTGTGTGTGTGTGTGTGTGTGTGAAAGGTGACTGCTTTGAGGAGGCAGGTCAGGCCCACTTCAGGTAAAGTGGTCCGGAAAGTCAACCTTCCAGAACCAGCTCAGGACTCCCTACTCCGCCCCCCCTCTGGGCGTACATACTCATCCAGCAGCTCAGCAACCAACAGCACGTGGTGAGTGTGTGTGTGTGTGTGTGTGTGTGTGTGTGTGTGTGTGTGTGTGTGTGTGTGTGTGTGTGTGTGTGTGTGTGTGTTTGCGTTTCTAACTGAGGTGTCTCCTCACTGACCAGGTCCTACCGGCGCACCATGGGTGTTTACTCAACCAGAGGTGCTCGAAATAAGTGGCAGACTCTGGAGAGGCGCATCTCGGACGTCATCATGCAGAGGATGACCATCTCCAACATGGAGGCCGACATGAACCGGCTCCTTAAGGTGAAACCATTTTAGATTTACTTACATCTGCCTGAGGTTTTATTCAACACGAGCACCTTTTCTGATTCGTCTTCTCTGGTTTTTCAGTCATCCAGAATCACATCTTTGCAATGATAGGAGCTTTTTTCAAGTTTGTAAATGAATGAAACAAATCACGATCAGAAATGGCTGTCGGCATGTCCGAGTACCCCTCAGTTTGGATTTCACCTTTATTCTGAATCATGACCCATTAAGCTGCTTTAGAGCAGAACCTAATTTATTTATTTAAATAATGAAGCAGGTTTAGGAAGAACCCCACGAGGAGAGCAGTTCTGTAAAGAATTTTGATATTTTCCACCCACAGCAACGAGAGGAGCTGACAAAGCGTAAAGAGAAGGTCATCAGGAAGAGAGACCGGCTGCTGCGGGACGGGGTGGAGCCAGAGAAAGCTGTGCTGCCCCTCAACGAGGAAGTGGATACACTGACCGCCAACATTGACTACATAAATGACAGCATTGCTGACTGTCAGGCCAACATCATGCAGCTGGAGGAAGCCAAGGTTTGGAGTGGTTACCATTGGTTACGCTCAGTTAAGGCCGGATTAACCATATGGGCAACTGGGCAATTGCCCAGGGCCCACGAACTCTAAAGGGCCCAGGGCAGAAGGGCACGAGCAAAATACTGTAGGCCTATCTGTAATCTCCCGCTTTATATTAAACTAGGGTGACCGTACGTCCGGTTTTTCCCGGACATGTCCGCTTTTCACTCTCTGTCCGGGGTGTCCGGACTGCGGGTTCTTGTATTGATGAAAATGTCCGGATTTTCATCCAGGAGCAGGGATCAAATTATGTTTGAGCTGGATATCCTACACATCCAGGGGAGCCAGAAAAAAGTTTTCTACCTATATTACATCATTTATGGACTCTTTAGAGCAGAGAGCACAGAGAGCGGCACAGCGCTGCGTTGTTGCGTAGTGATCCAGGCTGCTGCGTCCAGCGCACGGTCCATTCTCAAAGTGGCGCAACCAAAAAAACTATAATTAGCACACGATCGTTCATGTCCGCACATGTTCTCTACTTTCTGTCTTATTTGTGCCTGAAGCGCTCTGCCACTGCGCAGCTCATCACCTGTGCTGCGCGGTGCTGCGGTGATTTCACCTCACTGACACAGCAACGAAATGCACTCTCCGCTTTGTGGTCAGGAAATCCCTTTGATCTGCTCAAAAGTAACTGATGAGGTGAAAAAGTAAGAATCCAGGCAGCAGATTTTCTGGAGAGTTTAGAGGAGATGCAGGAAGATGAGAGACAGACAGGACAGGAAATAGTTAAATAAAAACAAGAAAACAAAAAATTAAATGTAGGTAGATTTATCCCCACGACACGTTTTTACCTGTATAAAACATTAAGTTATACACATGTAGTATTTATACATCTGATACAATTCAGATCACCTTCAACACTCAGTCACACAGCCAGGGCCGTTTCAAGACATTTTGGGGGCCAAGGCAAAATGACCCCCCCCCCCCCCCCATAACTGGGCTCCCCAGAAGCCTCTGTGTAATCCATACCCTCTCCAGGAGTGTTAGTTATACAGTGTTTATAAAAGCCCCTCAGACATCACTGACATGTTCTAATATTATCAGATGAAAAACTAAATGATCAGACATGCTGTCTCATCTGCTGCTTTTCTAAACTTGCAAAAAGTAACAAAACCATCTGAAAGCCACTATTTGTGGATTCTCTGAAAGTTTCCATGGAGTGTGTGACAACTTATTTTTTCATTGATCCTATCTTCTAATCTCACAGCTGAAACAAGCATCCTTAATAATCTGTGCACAGGAAGCTTATTGATGCTGTATTAAAACAAAAGGTATAATAATTTATTATTAATAAAACCTTGTTGCAGCACTAAAGCAAAAAAATGAGATTTTGCAGTAAATATGCTAAATATTTACATATGAATTGTTTTAGAGCCCTTTTATTGGCAGAATCTGATATTAATTTAGTTCTTACAAAAAAATTGGGTCCCAACGTGGTTTGTGTGGCGTTGCCATAGTGTGACGTCATAGGCACAGATCCCCTGTCCTCTTGTTTGGAAATGGAAATATGATCACCCTATATTAAACAAACTGTCCACCCGGGCTTTTGCGCTGCACAGAGACGCTTCGCTGCCTATGACTTTGAACGTCAGTTGAGAGTCAGTCTCATGCAGACTGACCAATGAAGAGAGGGCCTCAAGTTAAGACCCTCTCCTCATTGGTCAGTCCACACAAGGTGGGTCAAAGGTTACCCTGAGCGGGTTACGTGATGCCAGGCATTCAAGTATTGAGTATATTTACTGCATATTACAGTAAAATATTCTGTATGTGACCATATTATAGTGATTCTTGGGTAGTGATGATGGGGCCCTTGAACATTGTTGCCCAGGGTACAACGAAGTGTTAATCTGGCCCTGTGGTTAGAGTGTCATCACATCATGGCAGGGTTAAATCTTCGTCAGCTCACCTGCACATGCTCCCTGCAGCTGCAGGCATAATCACTGCTGTAGGAAAAAGAAAACATCCGTGTTTTAATTAACTGATTCGTTAATCACTACTAATCAGTCCCTTGGACGTTAATGCAAATCACTCGGATCCTGACCTGGAGCTGAACACGCATCACAACAGTTTTACATGTCAGAACACAAGAAGAAGCTCTACCCAGGGTTCTAGTGACTCCCGCATCTTGGGTCACGTGGTTTATGGTACTGATGCAAGATGTTGGAAAATACAGTGGGGCAAAAAAGTATTTAGTCAGCCACCGATTGTGCAAGTTATCCCACTTAAAATGATGACAGAGGTCAGTAATTTACATCATAGGTACACTTCAACTGTGAGAGACAGAATGTGAAAAAAATCCATGAATTCACGTGGCTGGATTTTTAAAGAATCTATTTGTAAATCAGGGTGGAAAATAAGTATTTGGTCACTTCAAACAAGGAAAATCTCTGGCTCTCACAGACCTGTAACGTCTTCTTTCAGAAGCTTTTCTGTCCTCCACTCGTTACCTGTATTAATGGCACCAGTTTGAACTCATTATCTGTATAAAAGACACCTGTCCACAGCCTCAAACAGTCAGACTCCAAACTCCACCATGGCCAAGACCAAAGAGCTTTCAAAGGGCACCAGGAAAAGAATTGTAGACCTGCACCAGACTGGGAAGAGTGAATCTACAATAGGCAAGCAGCTTGGTGTGAAAAAATCAACTGTAGGAGCAATTATCAGAAAATGGAAGACATACAAGACCACTGATAATCTCCCTCGATCTGGGGCTCCACGCAAGATCTCATCCCGTGGGGTCAAAATGATCATGAGAACGGTGAGCAAGAATCCCAGAACCACACGGGGGGACCTGGTGAATGACCTGTAGAGAGCTGGGACCACAGTAACAAAGGTCACCATCAGTAACACCTTACAACGGCAGGGAATCAAATCCTGCAGTGCCAGACGTGTTCCGCTGCTGAAGCCAGTGCATGTCCAGGCCCGTCTGAAGTTTGCCAGAGAGCACATGGATGATACAGCAGAGGATTGGGAGAATGTCATGTGGTCAGATGAAACCAAAGTAGAACTTTTAGGTACAAACTCAACTCGTCGTGTTTGGAGGAAGAAGAATACTGAGTTGCATCCCAAGAACACCATACCTACTGTGAAGCATGGGGGTGGGAGCATCATGCTTTGGGGCTGTTTTTCTGCTAAGGGGACAGGACGACTGATCTTTGTTGAGGACAGAATGAATGGGGCCATGTATCGTGAGATTCTGAGCCAAAACCTCCTTCCATCAGTGAGAGCTTTGAAGATGAAACGTGGCTGGGTCTTCCAACACGACAATGATCCCAAACACACCGCCCGGGCAACAAAGGAGTGGCTCCGTAAGAAGCATTTGAAAGTCCTGGAGTGGCCTAGCCAGTCTCCAGACCTCAACCCCTTAGAAAATCTGTGGAGGGTTTTGAAAGTCCGTGTTGCTCGGCGACAGCCCCAAAACATCACTGCTCTCGAGAAGATCTGCATGGAGGAATGGGCCAAAATACCAGCTACTGTGTGTGCAAACCTAGTAAAGACCTATAGTAATCGTTTGACCTCTGTTATTGCCAACAAAGGTTATGTTACAAAGTATTGAGTTGAATTTTTGTTATTGACCAAATACTTATTTTCCACCCTGATTTACAAATAAATTCTTTAAAAATCCTGCCATGTGATTTCATGGATTTTTTTCCACATTCTGTCTCTCACAGTTGAAGTGTACCTATGATGTAAATTACTGACCTCTGTCATCATGTTAAGTGGGAGAACTTGCACAATCGGTGGCTGACTAAATACTTTTTTGCCCCACTGTATATGTTTGGCCGGATGGCTGAATGGAAGGACAGAAAGATACGTAGACAGATGGATTGATGGATATAGATGGATACTGTATTAATCCCTTGTGGTGGTGTGGTGTATGAATACGTAAAACGGATTAAGAGAACATCAGAAAAAGGTGAAAAAAAATTTATTGACTGTTCTTGTGTGAAAAGCTTCATTAGCAGCATTTCAGAACTCCAACTGGTTCAGGGAGTCTATGTTTTGGCTCCTTAATGGTCATCACTAGATGCCGACTCACTGTAGCAACAACCAAACATTTCATGTGAAAGATTTTCCCCCCAAAATCACAATTTGCCACTTAATCATAAAATAAAAATTTTGAGTTATTTGTTTGAAATAAATTGAGAAGGGGTAAAATATGCATTAGCATGTCAGAGCTGTGCATAGATGAGCTGTCTCTGATTCCAGGCCCTAGAGCCAGCACCTCACCGCAAACAGCATCTACGATGGAGTCTACTCCGTTAAAACTCTCCTCACCTTCATGAGTCAGGAGGGCAAGTGAGGCAGCTTTGGCACACACACGTGCTAACCAAATGAAGGAAATATAGTCAAACTGATTAAGATGCGGCACGAGTGTCAATTACACCGATTCTGTGTGATTTCAGTGGAACATCTGACACCAGCACCTTTTTGGTTTGGTCTTTACTCGGCCAAATGTTTGTACTTATTTTCTGGGGCGCCCGGAGGATTTCCTCCTGTAGCCGGTGGGTTACCAGCTCAAACCCAGGCCTCACCCCTCTCACTCAGTGTGTCCTTGACACAGTTCTCCACTCCTTCATCTCCTCACGCTTAGACTACTGTAACTCTCTTTTCACGTGTCTGAGCAGAACCCCCCTGAACCGTCTACAGGTGGTTCAGAACGCCTGTGCTCAGCTTCTGACCAAGTCCTCCAAACACACCCACATCACCCCGCTTCTCCTCCAGCTTCACTGGCTGTCAGTCAACTTCAGGGTTCATTTCAAGATTCTGGTTCTGTCTATAGGGCCTTACATGGACAAGCACCATCTTACATTGGTGATCTTCTCAGTCCCTACACCCCCAGCAGGTCCCTGAGGTCCAGTGACCAAAGCCTACTGGTTGTGCAGCACCAGGCTAAAGGTCAAAGGTGACAGATCATATGCTGCTGTGGCCCCCAGACTCTGGAACTCTCTCCCCCTGAGCCTGAGATCAGTGGACTCAGTGGTCTCCTTTAAAAAGCAACTGAAGACTCACTTGTTCAAGCTGGCTTTTGTATGACCTTCTTCACCACTCTCTCTTTATTCTGCTCTCCCCACCTATTCCACCTTCCTCAGGATCCACTGATTTCCCTCTTTCCTGTTCACTCTCTCTCTTTCTTTACATTTTTTATCACAATTGTCTATTTTTGCTCATTTTAAATATATTTTAAAAAATTTTCTAAAAGCTTTTTTATATTTTTACATTTTCTGTTTTTGTGAAGTGCTTTGTGATTTTTTATCTTGAGAGGCGCTATAGAAATGATACTTTCTTCTTGTGTGTGTGTGTGTGTGTGTGTGTGTGTGTGTGTGTGTGTGTGTGTGTGTGTGTGTGTGTGTGTGTGTGTGTGTGTGTGTGTGTGTGTGTGTGTGTGTGTGTGTGAATGACTGGGTGCAGTGTAAAGCACTTTGGAGTCCTTGGACTTAATGAAGTGCTGTACAAGTAAAGGTCCTTTACCGTTTCTTTACTAAGAAAATAATCATCTGATTGGACAACGATGTCCAACTCTGTTATGAAATGTTTGGTTCTGTTTTTCAGGAGGAGGGCGACACGGTGGACGTCTCTGCTCTCATTGGTTCTTGTAGTTTGGCCGAGTCTCGTTTTCTGCTGGATCATTTCATGTCGATGGCGATTAGCAAGGTGCCGGTCCTGCACGAGTTCATGGTCACTCACAGACTAAGGTGTTTTAGGAGGGTAGGTAAGGAAATCAGTTCATTTGTTGTCCAACCTCCTCAGGGTCTGCAGGCGGCTCAGCGGGAGTCTCAGGTGAAGGTGATGGAGGGCAGGCTGAAGCAGACTGAGATCACCAGCGCTACGCAGAACCAGCTGCTGTTTCACATGCTGAAGGAGAAGGCTGAGTTCAACCCGGAGCTGGACGCCCTGCTGGGGAATGCTCTGCAAGGTAAGGACCACTCTAGTGTGGTGGGTGTAGGTGGTGGCGGGTCAGGGAGCTGAAACACAGACCAAAGTCCAGACTGGACCCACCCACTCATGCTGCAAGGAGGATGTGTTTGGCTCCTTTGGACTGATCCCCCTTTCTTCTAAAGAGGAAGACTCGGTTTGTGGTTGGCTGCCTGACCTGATCAGACGCTGCTGCCTGTTGCCTTCTGCTGAACAGAAACTGGTTCCATCATCTCTGCAGCTCATTATCGGACTAAAAAACCACTCTACTGTGGTTGGACATGAGGCTGAACTGTTCACTGCTCAGTAGGATTCATGTTTAGATGTGTTCGTTTCCAGGTTTGGGGCCTGTTTTTGATTTGTGATGTGCTTTTTTTCTGGTTCCCCATCTTTTCTTTTTGTTTTCACAGAGCTAGGTAACCTCCCTGCTGGTAAGTGCAACCACACCAGACTTGTTCTGAATGCATGGGCCCTTCTCTTTTTACACTTTAGGACTAACTCAACGTAACTGAAGCAGATGCATGAGGTGCAGTGCAATCAGGCTTCCCTCCATCTGTCAGCTGATCTCTTCCTCTCCTCTGATGTGGATAGGGTTGGGTGATGCGTTGTTTTTAATCGCCCACATGATGATGGCTGGAACATTTGTGCAGGTTTTGTTTTATTTCCTCGGTTGATTTCATATAATGGAACCATTTATGAGCAAAGGTTGTTGCAAAAACAGAGTTGCTAATTGAAAACTACTTGGTTTTAAAGCAATAACTATTGAATAATTTTGATGAGAAGTTGATCAGTGCGATCAGCTTGAAGCCGATATAAGTTGACCACATGGGGGGGTGGGGTGTAGTTTGACTATAAACACAGTTTTGCCGGATTTTCCTTTTACTTCTGACACTACTACTGGTCTTTACTTGTTTTATGGTCTGGTCCTTATTAGCATCTGACTTTGAGTGAAGTTAGATTCGAGCCAGAATGTTGAGTAGAAACATGTGAAGTAAGTAATTCTGGTTCGGTTGGGTTTCTGGGATCAGATATCTATCTGAAGGCAGGTCGTCTGAAGTACGCCAGACTGGAAACTACAAAGTAAAATTCTATTTTAAAGGGACTCTTAAAAAGTTTGAAGTTTTTACGCTCGTGATCGCCACTCAGGCCTAACGCGTAACTGCAGCTTCAATAGGAGGCTCGTGCACGAGGCACGCATGCTGTACATGCACACTCCTTAACGAAAATAACAGCTGAGACAGTCCCGTGTGTGTGTGTGTGTGTGTGTGTGTGTGTGTGTGTGTGTGTGTGTGTGTGTGTGTGTGTGTGTGTGTGTGTGTGTGTGTGTGTGTGTGTGTGGCCCGGAGGACAGAGGAAAGGAGAACACGCAGCTAATTAATTAAATAATTTGGTTCTGTACCTTTCTCTTCAGCACAGCCGACAAAGGTTTATGATGGGTCAGTCCTCCTGCATGCTCAGATCATTCCCTTCCCTTGCTTGAAAAATTGTTCCAAAATGAAAGTTGAACCATCGTCGTCGTCGTCGTCGTTGTCTTCCTCCGCTTATCCGGGTCCGGGTCGCGGGGGCAGCATCCCAACTAGGGAGCTCCAGGCCGTCCTCTCCCCGGCCTTGTCCACCAGCTCCTCCGGCAGGACCCCAAGGCGTTCCCGGACCAGATTGGAGATGTAACCTCTCCAACGTGTCCTGGGTCGACCCGGGTGCCTTCTGCCGGCAGGACATGCCCGAAACACCTCCCCGGGGAGGCGTCCAGGAGGCATCCTGACCAGATGCCCAAACCACCTCAACTGGCTCCTTTCGATCCGGAGGAGCAGCGGTTCTACTCCGAGTCCCTCCCGAATGTCCGAGCTCCTCACCCTATCTCTAAGGCTGAGCCCGGCCACCCTACGGAGGAAACTCATTTGGGCCGCTTGTATCCGCGATCTCGTTCTTTCGGTCATTACCCAAAGCTCATGACCATAGGTGAGGATTGGGACGTAGATCGACCGGTAAATCGAGAGCCTGGCTTTCTGGCTCAGCTCCCTCTTCCCCACGACAGCGTCCGCATCACTGCAGACGCCGACCCAATCCGCCTGTCGATCTCCCGATCCCTCCTACCCTCACTCGTTAACAAGACCCCGAGATACTTAAACTCCTCCACTTGAGGTAGGACCTCTCCCCCGACCCGGAGGTGGCAAGCCACCCTTTTCCGGTCGAGAACCATGGTCTCAGATTTGGAGGTGCTGATCCTCATCCCAGCCGCTTCACATTCGGCCGCGAACCTACCCAGCAAGAGCTGAAGGTCAGAGCTGGATGAAGCTAGGAGGACCACATCATCCGCAAAAAGTAGAGACGAGATTCTCCTGCCACCAAACTCGGCACACTCCACACCACGGCTGCGTCTAGAAATTCTGTCCATAAAAGTGATGAACAGAACCGGTGACAAAGGGCAGCCCTGGCGGAGTCCAACCCTCACTGGGAACAGGTCCGACTTACTACCGGCTATGCGGACCAAACTCACGCTCCTCTGGTAAAGGGACTGAATGGCCCTTAACAGAAAGCCACCCACCTCATACTCCTGGAGCGTCCCCCACAGGGTGCCCCTGGGGACACGGTCATAAGCCTTCTCCAAATCCACAAAGCACATGTGGATTGGTTGGGCAAACTCCCATGCCCCCTCCATCACCCTTGCAAGGGTATAGAGCTGGTCCACAATTCCACGGCCAGGACGAAAACCACATTGCTCCTCCTCTATCTGAGATTCAACTATCGATCGGACCCTCCTCTCCAGTGCCTTGGAGTAGACCTTTCCAGGGAGGCTGAGGAGTGTGATCCCCCATAGTTGGAACACACCCTCAGGTCACCCTTCTTAAAGATGGGGACCACCACCCCGATCTGCCACTCCCTAGGAACTGCCCCCGATGACCACGCAATGTTGTAGAGACGTGTCAACCATGACAGCCCTACAACATCCATAGCCTTGAGATACCCAGGACGAACCTCATCCGCCCCCGGGGCTCCGCCGCTGTGTAGTTGTTTGACTACCTCAGCAACTTCTGCCCCCGAGATCGGACAGTCCATCCCCAGGCCTCCCAGCTCTGGTTCCTCCTCGGAATGCGCATTGGTGGGATTGAGGAGCTCCTCAAAGTATTCCTTCCACCGTCCGACTATAGCCTCAGTTGACGTCAGCAGCTCCCCATCCCCACTGTAAACAGTGTGAGCGAGTTGCTGCCTTCCTCTCCTGAGGCGCCGGACAGTTTGCCAGAACCTCTTTGGAGCCGATCGATAGTCTTTCTCCATGGCCTCACCAAACTCCTCCCACGCCCGAGATTTTGCCTCGGCAACTGCCACTGCTGCACCCCGCTTGGCTATCCGGTACCTGTCTGCTGCCTCCGGAGACCCACTGACCAGCCACGCCCTGTAGGCCTCCTTCTTCAGCTTGACGGCTCCCCGAACCTCTGGTGTCCACCAGCGGGTACGGGGGTTGCCACCACGACTGGCACCGGCCACCTTACGACCACAGCTAGCAACAGCCGCCTCGACAATCGCAGAGTGGAACAAGGCCCACTCGGACTCAATGTCCCCCACTGCTCTCGGGATGTGGTCAAAGCTCTGCTGGAGGTGGGAGTTGAAGACCGTCTTGACAGGTTCTTCTGCCAGGCGTTCCCAGCAGACCCTCACTATGCGTTTGGGTCTGCCAGGTCTACGCGGCATGTTCCCTTGCCATCTGATCCAACTCACCACCAGTTGAACCCACATCTTTTTTATCTGTGAATTCAATGCCGTTCGGCGAGTCTGAAATATAAATTTGGGCATCTTACTGTAAAAAAATATACCATTAATGTAAAAAATAAAATCTAAATAAACTATGTTCACACCTGGAGTCTAACCCAGGTCTTCTGCATGGGAGTCAGACATCTCACTAGGTGAGCTAAAGCGCCAGTGATATTCAGTCTATCTGTAACATTTATATCCTTGATGATAGCTGAAACAACGTTCAAAGAACGGTTCGGAGGTCGATGCCTGAGCGTGAACGCGCATGAAGCAGCCTGCTCGACCCGAGCAGCTCTCTTTTTCTGTGATTTTACAGAAAAACAGGCAATCACAGTAAAAAAGCGAGGGCTCATTCTACAGGACCAGGGCCTTGCAGGAGAATGTATGAAGAAGAAATTTATTATTTCTATACATGTTTAAGGATGGAAGAATCTGAACATGATCAGAAGATAACTGATGTAAATCTTCAGCACTTCTTTTTATAGAAATGAGATTTGTAATAAGCGGCAACTCGATGGATCATTAAAGCATCGTATCCATCTTTATTTTGTGTTTTACATCATTTAGTCTGATTTATTGTTGACATAAAGTCCAGGGCCCTCATTCATCACTCCTCTGTAGGGACTGCCCTACCGTCCATCCTATGTTTGAAGTCCAGTGTTCGTACGAGCGGCTGAGTTTATGAAACATGCGGTGGCCACTCGTACACACGTTCCTCTTGCAGGGAGTAAGTAAAGCTGTTTTAAGGACAGATCAGCTGTAATGTGTGTGTTTATTTTGAAAGTGTTGATTTTACAGTTATTTTAGCTTTTTGTCTGTTATCAGCAAGCCTTTCGTAACGACTGGTGAAGCCATTTTGTTTATTTGTGATGTCTTTTATTCTTGAACCTGGTCTTCTTTACAAGTTGAGCGATCTAAGGTTAAATGGAGAGCTTCAACAATGCGAGCTAGTTTACAGATTAAAACTTTACCAGAGTGCCACTAAAAAGTTCCTCTGCTGTGAATAAAAGCAGTTTATGTTCCTGTGTGTCCCTGCGATGGAGACATGTCCAGAATGTCCCCGCCGTTTGCCCAGTGGCTGCTGGACAGGCGCCAGTTGGCTGTGACCCAGTACAGGAGCAGTGGGTTATCGACGTTGTGGGAGAAAACCAGAAAACTCACCCCTGAAAACCTTTTTTCTGATTTGGACCAGTCGCCCAGCCCTATATTCAGACACACTCTTCCTCCCAGCTCACACGGGCTTCAGCCTCCGTGCTTTAGCGCCAGCTAACCCAAACCCTTCCAAAGACCCAGACAGCATGGACGCTTTAACTCTGTTGGATCCCTCAGGTCAGCTGACTCCAGAAGCAAATTAATGATTCCTCACACACAACCTTGTATCACCTTCCTCCCCCACCTCTCTGAGTAACCCTCTCTGACCTCTGACCTTCTTCCAGTCATGTGACCATGTTTAACCCAGTGAGAACCAGGTTTGCCAGTAAACCAGCATGACGCTGCTCTGACAAGGATCTCATCTGCTTCTCTTCTTCATATCGCATCCATTTTGAGCAACAAAGTGTTGAATTGAGAAGAAGTGGAGTAATTTAGTGTTTAGTGAAATTAGAACGGGTGCTATCACTGTTGAATGGTGGGTGTTGCTCGGCTCTGCTGATCTGCTTTTATCTCATGTGACAGAGAACGGGGACGACAGCAGCAGTGACGAGTCTGCTCAGAGCCCGTCGGCTGAAGGAGCGTAAGTTTGTGTGAAGCTCCATCTCGTTGTGAGGGAAGCTGTAGGTTTTGTGTTGCTTTATGTTGATGTCGTAGATGTTTTCATGATGTGACGTGCTGCTGTCTGCTTAATGGACTTTTCGTGTTCCACCTGTTCAGGTTGGATCTTATGATAGGTGATAGGTTGGACTGTAGGACTCGTTGCATGTACAGTGGACCTTAAGTGCGTTCCTTGATGCATGTTCTCCCTTTGCAGCACATTGGCAACAGACCTCATGAAAATTTGTGGGGAGACCAAAACAAAGAATAAGGTATGTAAGAGATTCAAATATAATAATAATAATATCAAGCATTACCTTTCTAATGTTTGCTTCTCCTGTGGTGGACAGGCTCGCCGGAGGACCACCACTCAGATGGAACTTCTGTACGCCAACAGCGACTCTGCCCGTGACGCAGCCGCTGACTTCTCTGGTCCCGTGCTGCCGCTGGCCGAGACACCAGATGGTGGGGGGGACATGGACTTTTCATCAGTCAGGGACTACGCGGCTCTCTCCCCTGGCTTTTCCTCTAAAGCAGGCAGCATGTAAGTCCATGCCCTGCTGCCGTCTCCGAACAGCCGACCTGCTTCTCTCCTGCAGGCAGAAAGTTGCAGTTTGAGTCATATTTGTTTTGCGCTGCGTACAAACATCTCCACAGACCGCAGCACTTCTTGGTGTAAAAAGCATGAAGACAAAGACTAACTTTAGTGTGGCTTCTTTAATTTCCCCTTTAAGACCTGACTTATCTCTCACAACAAGAAGATGTTGGTTCTGGTTTACACCGGTTGTGGGTGGCTCTGTAAATGACCTCAGTTTGGAGAAGTCAAGACTAGTTAACCAAGTTACTGAAGGGATTGAAGAGCTAATGGCTAGTACAAGTGAGACAAAATAAAGTGGATTTCAGAATATAATTACAGTTTTATACACCTTATTGCACACTCACACCACCTGGCCCCAAGAAAGGTTGTTACCAAAATAAGATGCCCCATGTTCCCTGAAGCACTTTTACTGTTTGAACCTGATGAATCCTGGTGTTAACATCTAGGAATATGCCTGCGTCATCAGGATGATGGAATAACCTGGTAATTCAGTGTATTCAGTTAGTTAGCTGGCCTTGTTCTTTGATGACCGACTGCACCAACCCCAGGTCAAAAACTGTCCCCCACAGGTCACCCGTAGTTATTTCACACTCCGACTTCAGGTAATTACAACTCATTCTTCATGATTTGCAGAGGTTAGGATCCAAATACAATGACAAGTCACAACCCGGGAGGGAGTAGATAAAAAACACAAAAGGTCTCTAGTTCAAGCACCGTTACTGGAGCAAAACGGAGACAACAAGAGGAGCCGACTGGGTGCAGAAACTGAACTGGAATTAAATAGACATGCCTAACTGGTGAGATGGTTGCTAATGGCAAAGAGACGACAGGTGTGATTAAATGACTGGCAACACAAAAACACAAGAGGAAGAGAACTGAAACTGAACAGATAAAACAATAAGACACAGTTTCTACAGATGATATTAGAACTGATATTAACTAAACGGGGGGGAAGCTAAATAAGGACAAAGTGATTATTAGGCACAAAAGTGAAACACGAGGCTATAGGGAAACCAAACAGAACACAATGAAATGAAAACACATACAACTGAAGTAAAAAGGCTGGGGGAACAACTAAACCATGAACTAAAGAACACACATTAACCTAATATAAAAATATTATATGAAGCGAAGAAGAAACAATGAAGGACTGGAGCAGAGGAGTGGCTAGAGACTTGAAGAAGCCTGTTAATAACATGCTGATTAAAATGTGTGTGGTGAAGCAGGGAAACGACTAAAACATGCTGGCAGCCCGCACAAATTCCAACCAAGCACTATGTTTACAAATGAGCGTCTGGTTGGAAAACCTCTACAAAACAATGGTTGCATTGGCTTTACATGTAACATTGTGTTTTGTGCTGTCCTTGTACAATAAAACCAAACTAAAACCCCAGCTGCACAACACGTGTCTGGTCAGGATAGGATGGCTTTATTTGTCATTGAACCAGCGTCCCGGTACAGTGGAATGTAATTTCAGTACAACCGCACATGAAGCACTTAGCCAGGGACGCACGTTTACTGTTGTCATGCAGCCTTTTATAGGGCATCAGACATTAGAGCACACATTCAGACAGTTGCAACATAATCAAACGTGAGGTGGGTGGGAGGAGTAGGAATACCCATGCATCTGAGGGAGACCAGCAGCTACCCATCAGCCTGGCTTTCAACCTCCACTGCCCAGGGATTGGAAGGACCGTTTCAGGGATGCACAAGCGCGTAGAAAAACTGGGAGTGTGTGCGTGTCTGTTATGTGAGTGCGTGCATGGATGTGTTCATCAGTTTTAGTCAGTCCATGAACTTTCTCTCAGTTCAGTTGCAATGTCCGTCATCTCAGATGTAACAATACGACCTTTTGCCAGCTGAACCACGGAGTCCACAGTCCCGTGTGAGGAAGAAGGTAGGGAGGGGTTGAGCATCCGTCTACATAAACATCCCAGGATGTTTTAATGAAGGACCTTCCAAGGCCAATATGTGGGGGCCAAATTCAGATAACAATTGTTTTTGTTCGGTTAGAGCAAGTTGTGTCTGGCTCAATTTCTTAGTGATCAGTAATTTACAAACAGCCGAATATAGGGGCAGTTTTCACCATGCCGAGCTGTAAGTTTCTCCAATTTCTGATCCTTTTCTGAAGCCAAAGCCAGTTTGTTGATCAAAATGAATCTGAGTGCTCACAGCTCGACACGCCCTTCGTAGAAGCCAGGATTGCCAATTGCTCCCAACCGCTTCTGAATCTTGCAATTCACCAGGAACCTACTCGCTACAAATAGCATAAACCAGGTTATCATGATTCCAATTTTATAAACACACCCTTACTGGAAACATAATCCTTCACTTGTTCCAGGAATCCATCATGTATCCTACCAAGTGTGTTCTATCAGGGCCTACCCACCCTGCCCAGAGGACAGAGTTGGGTTGCAGGAAATTCATCTCAAACATAAAAGCACATGTTCAGACAGCTACAACATAATCAAACATGTATGGTGGGAGGGAGGGTGTGGGGATCCCTATGCAGATGAGGGAGTCCACAACTATATCACCACAGGCCTTCAACCTCCGCTGTCCAGAAATAGGAAGAGCATTTCAGGGGAGGAGGAGAGTGTTGAATCGTGGGAGGGTGTGTTCGTGCATGCATGTTGCATCAGTTACAAGTGAGTCTGTGACTTTTCTCCCAATTCAGTCACAATGTCTCAGGTCTAATAAATCTAATACAAGTTCCTGGCAAACTGATCCAAGATTCACATGCCCATGTGAGGAATGGGGAAGGGAGAGATGGAGCATTCATCTCCAGGGGAATATAAGAATCTTCTGCCTTCAAGGCCAAGATCGGGGAGCCAAATTCATATAACAGCAATTGTTTTGGAACAGGCCAGAGATTAATGTTTCCTCTGCCCTCTGTCCTTTTGCGTTCTCAAAGTAGCGTCCAAACAGACAAATCTGAGGGTTTCAGTTTCAATTCTGTAAAGGATTAATTTTACATCTTTAGCCATGAGACATAAGATTCCATAGTGAATATGAAATCAATCTTATGGATCTTTGGATACTTTTAACCAGAAGGTTGGAACTTTTTATTGCAGGGATTATGTAACCACCTCATATTAACTCGGAGACAAAAGAAAGAGTCACGTTTTAAAAGTTTAAAGATTTATTACTAAACAAATTAAAACTCGACTAACTTTAAACACTAAATGTATGGTGTAACCATTGAAGGTCCACATGAATAACTACCTCAGTGTTGAACCAGGTAAATGTGTTTGTGTGTACTTCATGCTTATTAGTTTACTGTGTTAATTTCACATCCATCTGTTGCTTTTTAATTGTTTTTATTTATTTATTTTTATTGTCTTTGTGCCATTTGTGGATAATTTGATCAAACTGAACGCTCAGATCTGGCTCCAGACCAGCTTTGGAGAGGCGAGTTCTGGAGCCGTCACCGCTCTCTCGCAGAAAGACGTATGACAAGGCTCAAGCAGCGGCCGACAGGGAAAAGGTCAAGGATATTAAACAGTAAGAGCTTGGTGCCAGCATTGTGGCTGCAAAGCTGAAATGAAGGAATCTCTGACTTTACTAATCTCCTCTCGATTTCCTGCTTTGGAGAAGCATGTGGCGTCACCTGAATCCCTGCATCTTGTTTGATGGGCTTTTTTCTGCCGAGCTTCATTCTGAGTTTAAATCCACATGTTTCCTCCTTAACTTTGATATTATGGTTCTACTTTGGGTCATAATAGTGGTGACTGCAGATTTCCTCATTTTCTTGTTGTTTTGACTCAAATTTGTCAATAACTTCTCTGGTCTGTTTTTTTCTTCTCATAAATGTCATGTTGATCAGTAAACTCATCTGAGTGAGTTTAGTATTGGGGAATGGGAGGAAACAGCTGCCATACACTGTGTGAACCAGGGTTTATTGTTAAATATGTTTATTTACATGAGATAACCCTGTAGAGATGAAACCATTACTTAGTCTCTTCGCCTTAAATGGAACCAGTTTAGCTGCTGTTGATTTGTTTATGTTTTGGCCACTAAATTATCAGGACAAACCCTTCGGGCCACAGCGTGACATTTACGCTCTCACCAGCCTTGGGCCAACTCTGACATTTTTTATGATGAGTCTCCGTGTTTTTCATCACATATTGTGTGTGTGTGTTTAGTTTCACCAAGGTTTATGGTTTTATTAGGGTAAAACTGCCATTTTAAGCTGTAGTTTGACGATAATAGGGTTCCTCACGTACCCAGGACACATTCTTCTCAGTAGGACCTAACAAAGGCATCTGGACACTTCTCACACGTTTTAACAGATTAATAATAAAAGGGCAGAGTACCAGACTTTTAAACTGTTGTAAGTTCTTTGTTACTGCAAACTAGTTTATAAAATATTTTTATCTCCTTGAAGGATGTTGGTTCTTTCTTTGTTGTCCTCCTTCTCAGAAGAGATGACTGACGGCATCAGACTGAGCTGGGATGTAAATACTCGAAAGATAATACCTCAAACATCCATTGTTTACGGTTGTTTCTCTCCTAGGCAACCGGGGCGTGACCAAGACATCAAGGCAAGGTTCCTTGATATTGAGAAACTCGGTTTTTGTGGTTAACAGTTAAATAATTTTTTCTCGGACAGTCCTACTGTGAGACCACAGCTATTTTTTCTTTTGTTGATCTGGATCACGGACAGCTCGGCTCTGACGTGGGAATATGAAGTTAAACCTGACACGGACAAGCTATGTTCTGTTGTGTGGGTATTTTTGTGTGAGTTCTGCTCTCATAGTGGCTCGGAGGTTATGGGTGCTCATCTAATAGCATTGATCCCAACTTTTAAATAAAGCTCTGCTTTTAAACACCTGTTAATAGCCTGCAGTGCATTTTGTAATTAAATGTCAAACTAATACTTAAATGTAAATAAATAAAAATAATTGTCCCCAGCAGTCATCAAGCCACACCCACATTTACGTCTATCGTCCCAGTTTTAAAAACAAACTATCGCCCTTGCTCACAAGGCATTCATGTACACTAGAGTCCATAGCAAATGTACTGAAACAATGAGTGTATGAAGGCTTTAAAGGGTTGGTGCTTTTTCTGTTTTAACTGATAAAGTGAAACATCTTCAAGAAAAAAAAAAGTCCAGATGCTTTTGTTTGACCCTACCTGAATTTTTGCTACAGGAATAAAGTAAAGCTGACTGAAACAAGACCACTAAATCCCAAAGGTCTGTTTGTCTTTTAAATAACAAGTGAAACACAACAGTTGTAGGGAGTGCTTTTTGCTGTTGGGTCGTCCTGACAGTGGGTCCCGTGTGACGTGACTGTGGCGTCTCTGCTCTGTCCTCCCACAGTGGAAGCAGCTCAGCACACCACACTTTAATGATGCTGCAGCTTAATTAGCAGCACTTCCTTCTCAGCCCAGCCATGGTACTTCCTGTCACACCTACCACATGTCCCAGGACCCCTATACATGTTTAGCTGTATGACAGGAGATCTGGGGCGTGCAACAAAGGTCCTGTAGGAAAAGTCTGAGTTAAATAGATGTGATGTCAGCATGCCACAAATGTAGGAAAAAAACAAGAAAATTATGCTATTAAGGAGCACACGGGCAAAGGTTTCTGTCAGCTTGTCATGGTGGTTTGCTGGTTGATTCCCCCCAGTGACTCAACGCACTTTTTGAATAGCAAAAAGAAAAATCAGTTTGATGCAGATTTAAACGTGTGCAGGGACATCGAGGGACCACAAAGATCATGTAGTAAATAAAACTTTTTTGACCTTAACCAAGTGGTGAGTTTACGGTTTTGTTTCTTTAGTCTTTACATGTTGAGGATCCACTTTGTTCTGCACATTGTGTTAGAGCAAGCGGGACCCTACAGGACAGAGAACACGAGGATAAGATGGGCTGAATGTGTCAAAGACGAGTTGTAGACTTATGTTTGTTTATGTTTATTTATTTAGCAGACACTTTTATCCAAAGTGACTTACAATTTATAACCTATAGGGCATGTTGTGATCTGTGGGGGAAACCGGAGCACCCGGAGGAAACCCACGCATGCATGGGGAGAACACGCAACTCCACGCAGAAAGGCTGCAGCAGAGTTTCGAACCTGCAACCTTCGTGCTGCGAGGCAACAGTGCTAACAACTGCACCACCATGTTTTAGTTGTTGCAGCAGAAATCCAGACCTCCACCAGGCAGCATCTGCCTTCTAGATGTTTAAGTCAGGAGCTCATCTGTGTGAGGAGTTACTGCGTAGCCTCTTCCATTGTCAGACAGATGGGTGTTATTTTAGTTAGTTCAGGTAAACCATTAACGCAGGGGCGCAGATAGGATTTTCAAACTGGGGGGACATACTTCTAATGTACCCTCCCTCAAACACATGCACGTACACACACACATACTCCCACACATACACACACACACACACACACACATACACAAACTATTGCAAGCGCCTTAACTACAACTCAGTCAGTTTGTGTAATTTCATCCAACGGTTTACGTAAAAACTAACACTTTTATATACGTGTTTGAAGCCATTCTGCAACAAAGCTCTGCCTGATCAACACTATAAATGATAAATGACCGCACTTGTATAGCACCTCTCAGAGTAAGGACTCCAGAGTGTTTTACACTACAGTGTATCATTCATCCATTCACACACACATTCACACACTGATGGTGATAAGCTACAATGTAGCCACAGCTGCCCTGGGGTGCACTGACAGAGGCGCCCCACTATTTAAATCAGTCATTTGTTATTCTCCCAGTCCATTACTAACCAAAACCTCATGCTTTATGCAAAACATTAAATGATTTTCAGCGTACCAATCTTTACAGAAAACATTAAAGCCCTAAAAAACTGCACATGAAATATATTTAAAAAACAACATTCACTTATCACAGAGCAGTGGTTCCCAAACTTTTCAGCCTGACCAACAGATGTTCCTTCGTATTTTACCTTATTTATAAATTTTCATTATATTTGGAAAGTTTTAATTTATATATAAATAAATAAATCTCTTTTAAAAATGTATATTTTACTTTTTCTTGATTATGTGGCACACTTGACTTCCATACATAACGCATCGGCATCTGCCTCTTTTTACTACATTGTCGCTACGTCTGTCACGTTAGCGGTGTTAACCATAGTTTCTACATCCATCACGTCCCAGAGAAGGTTAAACCAATATCAAACCCAACGTTTGGGGCTTGTAAACTCCACACACCTCTCGTGCAGCACCAGCTGTCTGATGCTGCAGCAGCATCGATCTTCCCGGCTGGATGAGTGAATTTCTTCATCAGAGTCAATATTCTGCTTCATAATCAGAGTCAGTCATGACCAGAAAAAGTGATCAGTCAACTAAGACCAGACCTGCCGGCAATTATACGTTTGATCTAATATTTGCGCTCTTCATGCTGCACATATCTCCTCCTCTCCCCGACTGGGGGCCTCTCGGCGGGAGGCATTATTCAAGCTCTAAAAACTCCCAAACTTTGCTCAGCCTGAAGGTTCCACATCTCCACTATCTTCTGGTGTAAAGTAGTAACTTCATGAGGGATCATTTTTGTAGATGAGACTTGTTATAACGAGTAAGTCCCAACACTGACAACAACGTACTGAAACTAGAACCAACATGCATAAACAGACAGATCGGTCCCGCCTACTTACATTGTTGGTCTCTTTAAATACGCAGCAATCGTTGCCTACCCCCAACAGGGGAAAACTCTGATATACAAAAACACCTCAATATATGCATAAACTTAGACAGGTTACAACATAATCCACGAACCGTGGGTGGGAGGGGCTGGACCCCATTCACTTCTGCAGCATGCTCTCAGCCTCTGCTGGCCCAGATGTGGAGGAGGACAGAGGAGTGCACGGAGTTAATGAAAGTTTCATGACCGATCTTCCAGATCTCCCACAAGTGCACCGCAGTTCCAACAAGGACTGTGGAAGGGAGGGTTCAGAGCATCTGTCAACAGTCATTCTAGCGAGTTTGAAGTGTTCAGTCTCTAAGGCTAAGAGGAAGCCAGATTCAGGTCTAGTTGATTGTTTTGGAACAGGCCAGATACATTTTTCTCCCTGACTTCAGTTTTTGCTGGTGTCAAGGACTTCTAAATAGCTGAATAAGGGAGTTTAATTTCCACCATACCATGCAGCGACTTTCTTCATGCTGGAGTCCAATCTGCAGGCAAATTCGGGAATTGCAGACAGATTGCTGCTTGGAGCGTTTGGCTTGTAATTCATCTCGACCAAAATGTCTGAGTCTGAATGTTCAAAGAATGGCAGGTACCTTCTCTGGGCCCAGGAAAACTTTCAATTCCCCCATCAGCGCCATAGCTCTCAGAAATAGCAGACAACCGCCCACTCTCGACAGCAGGAACCCGATAATCATAAATCAAAAAAGTCACATGTCATCCGTGTCTTCCACAGAGAGCAAGGAAAGCCACATTATATTCCACTTCTTCCAGGCTCAGTCCAGATGTGAGGGAGCCCCCTTCTCTGTTTTATCGGTTGCATTCATAGACCAGCTCACCAGGTCCATGGTTTTAAAAGTTGAAGTTTTTAGAAAGAATTAGAGGAGTGCTCTGGTGGACAGAGACGGGACAATGGGCCTTGTAGTGTCTGCACTCTCCAAGAGCAGAAGAAGAAAGACAAAGGACCTCATGATTCCAGGCTCGACCCTTTCTCAGCCAGTTGTCCTGTCGTGATGAAGTACCTTCTAAGGAGCCTAAACTATTTGTAGTGATCACCTTTCCTTTACATTTTAGGTGCTTTAATCTGTTAAAAAATAAGCATCAGCAAAACGGAGAAAACTGTTCTCAACACTCATGATTTTCATTTAGACTTTCATCTTTCTTATTGATCAGTTATTTCTGGCTTGAACGGCTGCTTTTTTGTGCATGTTAGAGTGGGTTTGGGGTTTGTCTATTCTGCTCTCAGACAATGAACCAGTCCATACTCTCATGTGTAAAATGTGTGTGTTTTGTTCCAGGGGTGTGATCAACCCTGTTCCATCCACTAAGAGCAGCCGGTCTGCAGCGTTGCAGTGTGTCCACATGGCTGAAGGACACAGTAAAGCGGTTTTATGTGTCGACTGCACCGATGACCTTTTGTTCACCGGATCCAAAGGTGAACGATCCCAATCCTTGCTCCCCGCCCTCATCACTCGCCTCCTGAATCCAACTCCCACTCCTCTAATTAGCAGTCTTTGCATGTCTGCTTGCTGTTCTATAACAGCAAATAAAACCTGACAGGGATTAATAAAGATTGTCATTTTCATAGTGTGGATAAATGAGGTCATGGAATAAAGTGACATTGTGAATAGAGGGAAATTCTCAAGCTTGACGGAGCTTCTCAGCTTAGTAATGGAGGCTACATGTTGTTATTGGAGGGCTCCATTGTTCCCACCATTGCTTGTCTATAACTGATGCTGTTTTCCTCCAGACGCTTCTCATAGTGTCAGTGCTTTATGCTTTGCTGTGTGATCACTCACCCGTTACAGTTTTCTGTTGTAAATTACAATAACCGCACTGACAGACCTGTGTCCTCCTGCAGACCGGACCTGTAAGGTGTGGAACCTGGTAACAGGTCAAGAGATAATGTCCCTGGCCGGCCACCCCAACAACGTGGTGTCTGTCCGTTACAGCTCCAGTTTAGTCTTCACCGTCTCCACCTCCTATATCAAAGTCTGGGACATCAGGGACTCGGCCAAGTGCATCAGAATACTAACGTGAGCCGGGACTGGGTTTGAGCTTTTTTAAAGTAACCCTTAATTAGTTTCCTGCTACCCCCTACTAGTTGGAAGTGGAATTACAACTATTATAAACCACCCAGCCTCAGCTTGCTGTAGCTAGTGCTAACAAAGAACTAATGCTAACATGAGCCAAATAAAACTAAATAAGACACAATGTCAAAAGATCCACACTTGTTGGACCAGAAAGTCAATCCTAGCAACAAAGCCAGGTCACCATCAGTCTGTGATTTCATAGCCTCCCTCCATCCCCTTCCAGGTTCTGCCATAATGTCATCGAAAAGTAAAGCTCTTCATCTTCTTTTGCTTTTTATTGACATTTGTAAAAATGAAAACGCTAACCTTTATATTAGCTACAAGCACAGTAAACAGCTGTTGGCATAAAGCAGGTATATACCTCCAACTAGTGGTCCTAAAGGAACCACAAAACCGTTAGATTTGGATGGATGTCCAATGTGAAGTTGCACAGGTTTTTGGCTCAAGAACCACTAAAACCAGTTCAAAAGCAGTAGCTTAAAGTGTGAATTGTCTTTGGTGTTGGTTTGGTGGCACTTTAAGTATTGTAACAAATGTTTTATTCATGTGTCTCTAGGTCTTCTGGACAAGTTAACGTTGGGGACATCTGCGGGCCCAACACCAGTCGGACGGTCACCATCCCTGCAGGAGAGAACCAGATCAATCAGATTGCTCTCAACTCATACGGCACAGTTCTGTATGCAGCTGCGGGCAACTCGGTCCGAGTGTGGGATCTCAGAAGGTAACCAGAACCGATTTAACTCTGGAACATATGATGCTGGACTGGAGCGGATGGTCCTCAAAGTCAGCATGACTGAGTTTGTGTCTGCTTCACTCATCAACACGTTGAGTTAGACACATTCTTAAAGACCAATCAGAGCCGGGCCGGGGGCGGAGCAAATGACCGGGCCCTTTAAACCCATAAAGGTCATGATAGCATAATTTTAGCTGTGGCGCCTTGTGTTTGGAAACTGGGCCTTCAGTGCCAGTTTACTGACCTCATCTGACTGGCCAACTGTGAAATCTAGAGAACCTCACAACGGCCGTGTTGGCGTTCCCCCCACCCCGCCTGTCGGAGATCCCCTCAGCTGCAGGAACGTCCAGCATCCCACCCAGTGCTTCAAGAGGACCAGTACGGCCATTTCTAATTTTGAGTTATTCTGGTTATTTATCAGTCAACCTACATAATCCAAAAGTATGAAGCAGCTGGGATGAGAATCAGTTCCTCTAAATATGAGACCATGGTCTTGATTCAGAAAAGGGTAGAATGCCTTCTCCAGGTCAGGGATGAGGTCCTGCCCCAAGTGGAGGAGGTTAAGTATCTCGGGGTCTTGTTCATGAGTGATGGAAAACTGGAGCCTGAGATCGATAGGCGGATTGGTGCTGCATCTGCAGTGATGCGGGCGTTGTACTGATCTGCCGTGGTGAAGAGAGAGCTGAGTTAGAAGGCGAAGCTCTCCATTTACCGGTCGATCTACATTCCTACCCTCACCTATGGTCACGAGCTTTGGGTAGTAACTGAAAGAACGAGATCGCGGATACAAGGGGCCGAAATGAGTTTTCTCCGCAGAGTGGCTGGGCTCTCCGGGAGGGGCTCGGAGTAGATCTGCTGCTCCTCCACATCGAGAGGAGCCAGTTGAGGTGGTTCGGGCATCTGTTCAGGATGCCTCCTGGATGCCTCCCTGGTGAGGGTTTCCAGGCATGTCCAACCGGGAGGAGACCTAAAGGTAGACCCAGGACACGGTGGAGGGACTACGTCTCTCACCTGGCCAGGGAACGCCTTGGGATTCCCCCGGAGGAGCTGGCCCAAGTGGCTGGGGAGAGGGAAGTCTGGGCCTCTCAACTTAGGCTGTTGCCCCGCGACCCGACTCCGGATGAATGGAAGAGAATGGATGGATGAACTCATAAACACTAGAGAACACTGGAAATGTATTGAATAAATGAGTAAACCACAGCTTTATGTAATAGATGCAAATGGACTGCTTCTCTTTCGTTTCCACAGAGCACGTACCACTTTTCTTAGTTAGGATTTTCATTTTTATTAATGAGTTTCTAACTTGGACTCTTGTTTTCCAATCAATTCTTCGTCTCATCATTCTGTCAGTCACATTTCCTCCCCAGTTCTCTCGTCCTTTAATCTCACGTCTGGTCTCTGTTCTGCACTGTGAAGGATTTAATTCAGAGTGAAAACTTGACAGGAATTCCATTCCCAGCATCTATCAGTTTCTGTCAGCTAGTGGCTGCTGCTTTTGATAAATTACCTTTTTATTTATCTTAGAAAAAAACACTCTGGATGAGGAAAATACCCTCTCTAAGTCATTTAGTGTGAAGTTTGAAGTTTGTTTAAAAATAAGATATCTTGTGAATATCCTGCAACTTGGTAAAGTTCATCATCATCTCTGTACTCAGGTCACATTTAGACACCATGGCTGTGATTTTTCTCAGGTTTGCGTCTACTGGTAAACTCACTGGTCATCAGGGACCAGTTATGTGTCTGACTGTGGATCGCTCTGGAAACCAGGACCTGGTGATCACTGGCTCCAAGGACCACTACATTAAGGTGTGTGTTGCATGTCTCCTGGTCTTTGGTGAACAGACGGTTTTGTTTAATTTTCACACACTCAGGTTGAATATTGCTTGTTTAGCAGCTGTTTTGTTGTTGCAGCTGTTTGATGTTTCTGAAGGCTCTTTGGGGAATGTCAGCCCTGCTCACAACTTTGAGCCACCTCACTACGACGGCATCGAGTCCCTGGTGGTCTATAAGGACATGTTCTTCAGTGGCTCTCGAGACAACGGAATCAAGATTTGGGACTTGGACCGCAAAGATCTTCTGCAGGTACTGAACGTGAAATCCAGATGTTTAATTCCTTTACAATCTAACAGCATCCATGCCTTTTTAAATATTAGATGGGCAGATAATAGACCTGAATCAGAATGGTTTTATGCCTTATTAAAGCAGTTCTTCTTTGGGTTTTATTTGGTGTTATTTTCTTCTCATTAGCAAGTCCCAAATGCTCACCGTGACTGGGTTTGTGCCCTGGGTATCGTCCCCGGCTCCCTGGCCCTGATCAGTGGATGCAGAGGGGGGGTGCTTAAGCTTTGGCACACCGACACACTGGGGCCTCTGGGGGAGCTCAAGGGCCACGAGAGCCCCATTAATAGCATCACTGCTAACAGCAGCCACCTGTTCACAGCCTCAGAGTGAGTCAGACACACACACGCACCCACACATACTTGTATTTTTATGCTTGTGTGGACCTCCATTGATTCCCATTCATTTTAGTGACTCCACTATGCCTAAACCATACCCTAACCCAGGGTTTCCCCCAGAATACTTGCTGTCCACTACTTGTTCCACTACCGTCCGTTGTCCATGACAGCGGAGGAAGGGGGAGAAGCGCTGGGTGAAACCCTGCTATCCCTAACCTTAACCAGTGGGGTTCTTTTCCTAACCCTAGCCTAAACTAACCTAAACTAAAAGTTCATTCACATCATACCTCTAAAACCAAGTTTTAGGGTGCTTAGCATCGGACCAGAAAAATGTCTCCACAATGTGGAGATGTCCACACAGTACGGGTTAACTTTGTCC
>NC_091744.1:48200216-48272716 GCF_043380555.1 Nothobranchius furzeri | reverse complement strand
AAAATTAATTAAATTATGCAGTTGTTAAAAAAATTGGCGTTTCGAAACATGTAACCATGAAAACCGGGTCTAAAATAATTGGGAGTGGGGCTAAGTCTCTGTGCGACGCCATAATAGATGAAACGTTTCCTTCTACGGGAGCCCGTGAGGAAAAAATGCATTTGCTGATTTGTAACAAACAGTTAAAAACCTTTTCCATTAACTTTGTTGTTTCACACTCTTCACTCGTTGCCAGTGATGACCGGGAGACTGATTGTCCTTTTGATGGAGGGTGAAAGATCTGATGAAGTACTCGTTCGATAATCGCGCTCCCAGGGATTTTTGACCCTAAAAGCCAGCCATTGGTAAAGTCATACTCGAACACAAAATGACTGCTTGCTTGCAGTGATTTAGGTATTCACTGCCCCCTATTGGCAGGAAAACACACACCATCACTTGAAAGGTGTTACAGTGGGCTTTACCATCACTAGAGTGATGATAGTGGGCTAACTGTTAGCTTCAGACAGGCTGAAAGCTGGCCCAGGGCTCGTTATTTGGGATGTGAATCGATTTTTTTAACTTTCAGCACTTGTAAAGAAAACTTGACACAATGAAGCTTTTAATGTGAAATGTGAGGATCTTCTATTGTCTTGTGAAAAAGAATGTCTTCACACTTCCATTCGCTAATCCCACACTGAGTTTCTTCCTGCTGTGAAGGTGTTTGATGACCTCTAACCCTATTGGAGGGCTTCTTGTTGTGGGCTCCAGGTGAGGACCACCTGGTAACCATAGCTACAGTGTAAATATGTAACTGTTTAGTTTTTGTTAGAGAAGTGACCTGATGTAACTCCTGTCATGTATGGATGTGTGGTGAAGCAGCAGCTGTAGGCGCGACTCAAACACAAATCTAATGTATGCAATTTGTGTATTTAAACCTCTGATTGAATGTTAGTGATGCGGGACCACTGGTCCTAACGCCGTCTCACAGCAGAGCCAAGAGCACCACTGTTGGCAGGAAGACTGAAGAGCAGCTTTGGACTGAGTTGAGCCTCCGCCCAGGTGGCAGGTCATGGTCTATTGTTAGCTTTATTATGGTTTATGCTGCTCTCTTTGTTCCAGATGCTCTGGGTGTTCCCCTTCTGGAGTTTTAGCAGCCATTTCTAAATGGCTGACTGTAGCGATTCCAATGTCAGATGCCCGGTGAGAATAAATGTCATCTGTCAAAAAAACATTCATGTGTGATTGTCCTTGTTTATTTTCATTTATCAGTTTCACGCATATATTGTGATTACTTATTTCCACACTATAACTAGACACATGGATTACAAAGGGTTACGGTAACCACAACTCCCCCTGCTGGCTGGTTTCAGTACATGGTTTAGACCCCACCCCTTCCATCTTAGCCAATGGGATGTTTTCCTGACTAAAATAAAAGTATGTGGTTTACCACTGGGTGGATTTTAATGAAAGTCCTGCAAAGTTTTCATTTCACGTATCTGATACCTACAGCTAAACAGCATTAGGACAAACACAGTCCCTACAGCTTCGTCGCCCTGACATAAATGTAGATGTGTTAGTGGCTGGGAGTCATTTGCTTTACAGATTACACAACTTAATGCACTAGACTGTGCATTAGTCATTATTGAGGTTTAACAAAAATGTCTTTAGTGACGGCTGGACATCGTTTCCTGAAGTGAAGCTGTGACCTCTCCAGCTGTTGAACTGAATCAGACACTAGGTGGCAGTAGAAGCAGCTGCATCTGCTAACAAGACAGTGTGAGCTGTCAGAGATCAACAACACCTCAGATTATTTTATAATAAAGGACGAAAATGTTTTTATTTGATCACAGAGACAGCTGAACCAGCACACTCTGATCAGTCTCTGGGTGGTTTGGGTTCTCAGGCTTTCCTGCCTTTTTGTCTGACTTTACAGACACCTGGCAGTTAGCAATATGCATGCCACAATACTAATAATCATGGGCTTGCATCGTTTACCAGACAGAAGTAAAAAAGCAACAACATACCCTGTCTGACATGAATAAGGATTTCTAGTGGGTGAAATGAAATACTGTAGGAATGATGTGGGCTCCAAGCCTCCAGATCCTCCATGATTCTTCAGTTTGATCATTTTACAAAAACTCATCACCTGATCTTCCCGGGTGTTGGTGTTTGGAATCACCGCCCGATGAACGAGAGGTGACTGATGGAGCGCGGGTTAAGGAATATGTTAAAACTAACAGGTTTTGTGACAACCTGGAGTGTGATGCAACACCAAGGTCCTTTAGGGAATTGTTCAAAATGATGTTTAGAATATATAATTAGAATCTAGACCAAATCTATAAAGTTGCATCTAAATGTTTAAAAAAAGTGTGACAATTTCAAACTAAACATTTAACGAGCACGCTTCGACTTCCACAGACCAGTAGTAGACCCCTCGTCTCGATCAGGATTCCAACGAGACACGGGTCATTCGCCAGTCCTCCTGTCTGATAGAATGCGTTTCTAGTTTCTTCCACCATTTCCTGTATTGGCCACCGATGGATCTGAAAAGCCTGACAGATCCATGTGGCAGGGGTGAGGTGGTGCTCACTCCTCACCTCTGCCACATGGACCCAAGGGATAAACCATCAATCCTGCTCAACGGTAAACTTTCCTGGCAGGGTCACACCCATTAGGACAGTGGGAGGGCTGGAGGACTGCCCACCAGTGCATTGAGACATGATGATTAATTTAATTTAATGTATGTAGAATAAAAATGATTAGTACTTAGTTCAAACGGATATAATTGTATCTAGAAAAACCTAGCTCTAAATGAATATTTAAATGTGTAGATTCACATTTTAATATATTTTTATTTTAATGTAAATATTTAAATTGAACCCTATATATAGATTTAATTAATAAACATTTATTCTAACACTATCACTTTGGGATAAATCACAGCTCGTATTAATTTTTGATTTTATTAATTTTCACACAAAAACCCGCCTGCCTGAGAGGATCTTCTGGTGATTTTTACAGGATATTCTACAGAGAGTCACATAATTAAGCTGCGACTTTCATAACTTGATTATCACTTATGTCATTATTAATGATCATTGGAGTGAATCCTGTTAGCTTCCCGGGAAGAGGAATGTCTGCATCTATCTGCTGGATCTGTTACCTCCACGACCTGATCTCGGGGGAAGAGGGATGAAGCTTAAATGGACATTTACATTTAAATATGTTGCACTCAGATAAATCTCTGGTCGACATCTTGCACCAACTGGGTACAAAAGGGAAACTGTTTCTCACCATGCACCCAACACTTGCATGCTGGAGAACCTGTCCTAGGATCATTGAGATGCTCAAACTCCACCAAGAACATCTCAGGTTAGGATGTACCAAAGGTGGGGTGGCCTCTTTTTCCCTTTTTTGATTCTAGAGCTTTGTGACTTACTGCAGTAGTAATAAATTCACAAGTGGCCCTGCGATGGACTGGCAACCTGTCCAGGGTGGAGCCCGCCTGTTTGCTCAGAGACTGCTGGAGATGGGCACCAGCCCCGTTTGGATAAGTGGGTGTAGTAAATGGTTGGGTGGATGGAAGTTCATTAAAGCCATATAAAATATCCAGTGGTCAGGTTTATCAAACAAGTGAACTCCCCACTATTAACTGATAAAATAAAATGCATTTTTTGTGAAAGATGGGGATGTCTGACCATGCCTTGAACTTGGGCTAATTTTGCACAATGGAGACACAGATGTAAGCTCTTTTGTTTATCAGAATCGTGTAAAATCCAAACATGTAAAGTCATCTTGAACACGCCCCTGGGTGGGCTTATTAAGACACTCAAACTCCGCCAAGAACATCTCAGGTTAGGATGCCTCCTGCGGTTGTGTTCTTCTTGGGAGTGACCCCGGGACGGACCAGGACACCGAAGGGATTATATCTCTAGGCTGGCCTGTATGGCGTCAGAGGTGTGCCACAACCCGTGCACGCGGATTGGGTCCACAGCGCGCGTGTGAACGGGACTCGCGAGCGAAAATATACATGGCGAGAGGTCATTTGTGCACTGAGAGGGAGCAAACTGTGTCTGTGAACACGCAAGGATGTGCACAAGTGACAAACCTGTGTGTGCGCGTTGTCAACGAGCACACGGCAGAGGAAAACGTGCGCGCGCAGCAGCCTCTCTGCGCGCTCGGCAGCCTCTGTGCGTGCTCGGCAGCCTCTATGCGCGCTCGATTTCTGACTCCTGCTCGCTCGGCTGTGAAGGGGTTTTGGCACTCTGGAGGCGTGGCCTGTGGCAGATCTTCTCTGTCCTCTGATTGGTTAGTTTACCCCACTCTTTACCCTCTACCTCATTGGCCCACTGGCTTCCTGTCGGACCAAAATGATGGAAACTATATCTATAAAAAAAAATCTGATGTTCAGTAGTTGTTGTCATAGCTCAGCTGGGAGAGCGGGTGACTCTCACCCCGGAGGATCCAGGTTCCAGTACGGGCAAGGACAATAGAGTAGATGTCAAGTTAATTTTTTCTAATTCCTGTGATATTATTTTATAGTTGTGACCGTTCAACTGTCATTAAACGTCCGAATGTTTGCTGGGCAGTGTTTTAAAAAGTGCACATAAGCTAGATGGTTTTAACCATATAAAATTACATTTTTTGTGATACTGGAAAAATACATACTGAAATAAAACTACTGATTGAAAACTTTATGACTGTGGTTGTACAATATATGAGTCACTATTACACTGCAAAGGCCCTTAGAGTGGGGCTTCCAGAGAGAGAGAGAGAGAGAAAGAGAATTTGTATTCTGTCAAAGTTGTAATATTACTTCAGCCACTCTTGAGAGGAGACTCCAGGTAAATATAGACTTGTGGGTGTAGGTATGTTCAAGTTTAAAAAGTTCTTGCCTCATTAATGTATTGTTTATTTTTTTCAGCATTTAATTGACAAATTATCCTTTCAAATAATTAATTGATGAGTTACATAATTGTCCATTTAGAATTGTTGAATGGACTGAGTCAAGTTTGGTGCACTTTATATATTTCAAAACATGTTTTTTTTTATTTTAATGATGCATATAAATAATTTAAATGTTAATTTAATGAAATATTTCTATTTTTTCATTACCTCACCCTTGTTTTGACAAAAACGGGACCTTGCTGGATAATATCACGGAGAAACTATTTGTTCACAGTACTTGGCTCAGTGAGGATCTGTATACCAAAGGAGGAGATACTCAGAAATCTGTCTGCAGATTGTTACAACCCAGACTGGAAGTGATGGGCTGTGTAAGGTTATGAAGTTCGGAATTTTCAGCTCCACACAGCTGCCCCTGTACACTGTAACACCAGTGTATAAAAGCCAAGGTCGGGTGTTCCTCAGACTGTTTACATTCCAGGAGAAGAGTCCGAAGGAGAAGAAGAACGCTTTTACTTAAAGTACTTTATTTGTGATTAAAAAAATTTAAGCAAAACATATGTTGATCAATAATAATCAAGTGAATGATCTGTGGAATAAAGATGTCATGATTTATGTGTTTAATGAAAACAGGACTATTGCACAGACAGACTGACCCTCATCTCCATAGAAACGCATGACACATTGTTCCAACCAATCAGAGCTTTCGGCTGCCGCAGGAGAATCTGGCTTGTTGACTTAAAGTGTCCAATCCGCTTTACTAAAACGTATCAACAATTCAGAGATATAAAACAAGGCAACGCCATTTTAAGCTCAGTTCCATTTTGACTTCAGTTCTATTCACCATCATCCCAAAGAAAAGCACAGCCTGGCCAGATGTGTTTTCTTCTTTAAACTAAGAACTGTGAAGTTGGAGATTTTCGTCGTTTAACAACCAGACGACATCCTTTCAAAATAAGAGCACCTGCTGACGTTGCCGATTGGTACCGGGGTCGACCCTTCAGACGGGCTTTTGACGTGCTGCGACCGCTGCTCCGAACAGCTCCAGTACACATCCGAGGTTCTTGGACCTGGCATTTCCTGATCTACCTGGGAGGCCCCCCACTGGGTACGTACACGGCAAAATAGCAGCTCATGTCATCACTTTATAAGCCTCATGATATCTAGTCATAACAAAGACTACCAGATTCAATGACGTCAGCCTAAGGAGTCTGAACCAACCACACACACACACACACACGCACCAACACAACATCCAAATCCATTTTCATCCATCACAGAGTTAGTCCTGGTAGATTGTTAAGAATTTATAATTAAGAAATTAAAGATTCTCAAATGATCCCAACTCTCTCTCTTTTCTTGTCTCAAAGTCAATACAGAGTGTTTAATTAAACTCCCTGATGATAAAAACAACCTATTCTTCTGATTATAAAAAGTGATCTACTTACAGTGTATTAAAATACAACTCTAGATAGTTACATCACTCTATTTCGTTACATTTGGCGAGCCTAGCATGATATCTGCACAGTTTATTACACTTTGTGCCGATTTTGAGACATATTTTGGGATTTTTGTCCAGTGTGTGAGTTCAGATAAAAAAGCGAGTGTTTCCTCGTTCAGCTTCTCAGAAAGGGGGGTGCACATTCATCACCCTCCGGCAGGAGGCGCTGTTTCATTAAAACACCTTAAGTGCTGACGTGTGCTGACGGCCATTTTGAGGCCTACATCTGAGGGTAAACATTTCTCCTGTTTTAATACGTTGGAACCGTCTGTTTATTGTTTGTCGCGGTGTTTGTGACACTGTGTGCATCCATTTGTGTAATCGGAGACAGAAGACTCCGTCGGAAATTTATTTCCATTCAATAGGCGCCTGATCCACGCTGTTCCTTACCGGAATACTCGTTAGCACCTACCGTAGCTTAACTTGCTAGGTAAACGCTGTAAGTCGGGTTATTACCGTAGAGCGATACTGCATCCAGATTGCGTACGCTGTTGAAACCCTTTTAACCACGGGGCGAGATGCCCGTTGGTTGATCGGGCAATTTTAAGACCCTGGTCGCTCCAGGGCGTTCGCTAGCATTAGCCGAAGAGCTAACTAGCCACTCTCGGTGGAAGGCTCGGGAACGCGTCCCGCGAAGCTGTCAAGCCGTTCCGACGCAGCGATTCTGCGTCCTTTAATCCGCTAAACCTTCAGGTACGGAGTACTTTTGGATAACGTTAGCGGCGGTTCTAATAAACGCTCCGGTGTTTAGAATCGTGACATTGCTACGGGGATCAAAGCCGGTTGTCGGACGACGCATGCGCAACAATCCGCCATCTTAGGTGCCCGACACGTAGCTCGACCCGCCATCTTGGGCAGGTCAAATGACAATGATATTTTTGGCATTATTGAACAATTTTGCCCAAAATATTCATTCACCAGCCAAGCTTCCCTGTAACTAATTCTTTAATAAGTCTACAGGTAAGGTTGTTTCTAAATAAACATCTAATTAGAATACCAATCAAAGAGAAAGTTAGTAAATTAGGAAAACTGATTACTATCTTGGAAAATGGACTCAGAGGTAACGATGCATTTATCATCTCAACTTCAGGCGATGCAAAACACTTTCCTTCCAATGATGACTAACATGATGAACATGATCTGCGCTCTTCAGAAAGACGGCGAGGACGTCAAACAGTTTATGCGTGATTTTCAGGCGACACGGGCGGCAGCTCCGTGTTTGCCTGAGAAGCCGCAAAATGAGTCTGAAATGCTGCAGGCTGATGTTTTCACAGGTTCTGACTCACAGGAAAACAACAACACCTCAAAGGAAAGCGACAACACCTCTCCGGTCGTTCCATCCGTGGCGATGTTAGGCGATGAACCCGCAGATGACGACCGCAGTACCACTACTACCACCGCCGTAACTGAAAAAATTTTGCTTGCACCTCTGGTCGTGAGAAAGGGATCTAATAGGCCCGCAGTGGAGGTCACTGTAAATCAGAGACTTCGCTGTGTCGCATTATTAGACACAGGAGCGGACATCTCGCTCATCAGCGGAGCTCTTTACAGCAGCATGTGCGAACAAAGGGGGGAGGACATCTCACCCCCCACACTAATTTCGGGCCCAAAGGATTTTGACGATTTCTATGGCGTACCTTCGTCCGCGGCTGCGACGATTGAGGTCAACATCTCGATAGGAGGCATGTCCTTTAAACACCTCGTGTACATCAACGAGGAGATGAGGATGCCCATGCTCATAGGGTTGGACTGTCTCCAACGCCTTGACGCTAGAATCAGCTATGCATCCGGACAACAGTTTGCACGTGTGAGGAAGCCAAAGCCGTACAAACCGTGGCCTCACACAGGCGGACGCCTTTCGGTGGCAAGTCTTTCACGGGGGGACGCAATTTCGACCTCACCACCACTCTCGAAGCCACCGGGTAGACCCCCGGAACTTCTGTCACAGATTGAGAAGGTAATAGACCAAGCAGATGCTCTCACAAACGAGGTCGAGCGAGACCAGCTACGACAACTTTTGCTAAAGTACCAGGATTTTCTTTCACTTGACTCCTTGGACTGTGGTCTGACCACTATCCATGAAGTCCGGATTCCTACCAGGCCAGATGCACCGCCGTCCTTTGTGCGGCAATACAAGATTCCCCTGGCTTCCATAGAACCGGTCCAGGAAATCATTGACAGCCTCTTGGCTAACGGGATCATTCGACCCTGCAACAGCACCTACTTGGCTCCGTTGTGGCCGGTACTGAAGCCTAATGGTAAGTGGCGACTTACCATTGACTACCGGCAACTCAACAAACAGGTCCCCTTGTCTAGGTGGCCTATGGCACGACTGGAGCAGGAGCTTCCAAAAGTGAAAGATGCTAAGTACTTTTCCACCCTTGACATTGCGTCCGGATTTTGGACGATTCCCGTCCACGAATCGGGCCAACACAAACTTGCTTTCTCCTTTGCCAACCGGCAGTACACCTTCACCCGGTGTCCTTTTGGTTATTCCAACTCGCCAGCTGAGTTCAACATCTTCTTGAACATGATGACGGGCAGGCAAATGACCCTACCGCTTCACCTGCTGTATCAATGACCGGTTCAGTCCGACACAGCCCCGGCTTGTACGAGCGGCCAATACTTGCAGGACCTGAGAACTCACCTGCTTGCAGCATTCTCGTTCGCACAGGCATCTCTGGAAAAGTCAGCTGAAGGCAGAAAAACTTATTACGATAAGAAAGCCTCACATTCCGAACTCGATGTAGGTGATCAGGCCTGGTACTACATTTTCGCTCCCAAAACGGGTAACAAGAATGCGACCTCGGGGAAGCTGACTAAGAAACTTTTGCCCAAATGGTCGGGTCCATACCTGATTACAGATACGATCTCTCCGGTCGTGTATCAGATCAAGATCGCCGACAAAAACAAGGCGCCCGTCTACAAATGGGTACACAGGGACCATATCAAACTGCACAAGGGTCCCACAGATTTGGCCGATACCAACAACATTAATCCACCGACTTCGAAAGGGGGTTGATAAATATGTCCCGTTGGTTCCACAGATTTCTATCTCTGATTACACAACTTTGTTTGTTTGTGAGTGTACATGGTTGTCTTTCCTGTTATACGTCACGTGCAGACTTAAGGTGTGTTGAGACGGACGTGCTGTGGGCTCCTGGAGTCAGGTAAATGGCCAGGTAACAGTGAGTGGGTTAGGCCACATAGTACTGTTGTCCAAAATTATTATTATTTTTTTTTTTTATCTTTACTAATCACAATTCCTTAGGGGTACATTAACATGAACATGATTACTAACCACTGATTTACATTTTAGTACTGATTTACATTTTTGTTTTTTTATAGTACCTTTGACCAGTTGATTTTAACAGTGAATATTATGTTTGTGATTATCAATTCTTTGATTTATCCTACAGGGCTATAACCAATTTTGCCCCTGTCCTGACAGCGTGTATTTACAGTGAGGGTTCACTGATACCAGTTAGGGTTCTTTCATTTTTCTGCTTCTCGCATCATCCCTTTTTGCATCTAACACAGACAGGGCTGCATCCATTTCTTCACTTCATGGGTAATTACACATAAAACTAACACATAGTACAAAAGGCACTCATAGAGTTAGGTTTTTATTATTTTATGTTTCTTTGATAACATGAAATGCACTTTTGTCGTGCCTACATTGAAGTGCCTACACTGTGCTCTCTCTCCTCTGCTGAGCTTGTGAGGATCCTGCTTCCTGGGGGTGGATCCGTGACTCGTCATCAGCATCGACTACTCCTGAGGGTGCTCCGGCTCGTTGGCCTTGGACGACTGTGGTTCCGGCATGGCTGCTGGGACACCTCATTCGTTGGGATTACTGTCAACTGCTCTTCCCTTTTTGTGGATTACGATAAGTACTCTTTCAAAGTTCAATTTTTATTTGGAATATTACCCTGCCTGCGGATACAACAATCGATTTTTAATTGGAATACTACCCTGTTCGTGGATATGTTCAAGATTTGCTCCTGCTTTGCTTTATTGCCCGTGAGGATATAAAGTTGCTGTTGCTTCGTTTATAGTTTCCATGGGGAATAATTAATAACCTGCTGACTTGTGTTCTTCCTGAGGAGTATGCAAGACTGTTCTCCGGCGTGGGGTTCATACCTCACCACAGATGGCTGTTCCCTTGGGATCGCATCCTGTTCTGTTGTCAAGATTCTTCATAACTTGGGTTTGTTCAACGACCAAGTGGTCTCTTGAAGGACCACATTGACCTTGAAAAGGGGGGATATGTAAGGTTATGAAGTTCGGAATTTTCAGCTCCACACAGCTGCCCCTGTGCACAGTAACACCAGTGTATAAAAGCCAAGGTCGGGTGTTCCTCAGACTGTTTACATTCCAGGAGAAGAGTCCGAAGGAGAAGAACGCTTTTACTTAATCAAAGTACTTTATTTGTGATTAAAAAAAAATTAAGCAAACCATATGTTGATCAATAATAATCAAGTGAATGATCTGTGGAATAAAGATGTCATGATTTATGTGTTTAATGAAAACAGGACTATTGCACAGACAGACTGACCCTCATCTCCATAGAAACGCATGACACATTGTTCCAACCAATCAGAGCTTTCGGCTGCCGCAGGAGAATCTGGCTTGTTGACTTAAAGTGTCCAATCCGCTTTACTAAAACGTATCAACAATTCAGAGATATAAAACAAGGCAACGCCATTTTAAGCTCAGTTCCATTTTGACTTCAGTTCTATTCACCGTCATCCCAAAGAAAAGCACAGCCTGGCCAGATGTGTTTTCTTCTTTAAACTAAGAACTGTGAAGTTGGAGATTTTCGTCGTTTAACAACCAGACGACATCCTTTCAAAATAAGAGCACCTGCTGACGTTGCCGATTGGTACCGGGGTCGACCCTTCAGACGGGCTTTTGACGTGCTGCGACCGCTGCTCCGAACAGCTCCAGTACACATCCGAGGTTCTTGGACCTGGCATTTCCTGATCTACCTGGGAGGCCCCCCACTGGGTACGTACACGGCAAAATAGCAGCTCATGTCATCACTTTATAAGCCTCATGATATCTAGTCATAACAAAGACTACCAGATTCAATGACGTCAGCCTAAGGAGTCTGAACCAACCACACACACACACACACACGCACCAACACAACATCCAAATCCATTTTCATCCATCACAGAGTTAGTCCTGGTAGATTGTTAAGAATTTATAATTAAGAAATTAAAGATTCTCAAATGATCCCAACTCTCTCTCTTTTCTTGTCTCAAAGTCAATACAGAGTGTTTAATTAAACTCCCTGATGATAAAAACAACCTATTCTTCTGATTATAAAAAGTGATCTACTTACAGTGTAATAAAATACAACTCTAGATAGTTACATCACTCTATTTCGTTACAGCTGTAATAAGAAAGGAGACCAAACAGAGGAGTGGGGGTTCAACAACTGATTTATTTAACAAAAGTAAGGATTTACTAAAGCAAGTTAGTGAACAGAAAATGGCCATCTCAAGGTTTTACTCGGATGTCCCTCAGCAGGGCGCAGCACTGTTGAAGGTCATCTGAATGAAAGCTTGATATGCAGTTTCTTTATGAAAGTGTGTAAATATACAGTGTGGTTGCCGTACATATGTTGAGGTTCTCAGACATCAGGCTTCTTTGCCCAGGCCTTCACTAGTGGTCTATTTTTAAAGTTGGTAAGGAGAAAAACCACAGCATATAGCTGATTGTTTACAAATGCAAGGAGGGGAATAACAATCAAAAAGCTTGTGTTCTTGGACCAGAGGAATGGAGCGCTCCACATGCACTCTCAGACATGTTATGGCTTCTGTTTCTATAACTTCACATGCAGACATTTGAGGTTTGCCAGAAAGGAAAGCTGGCCTGTACACTTTGCAGGGTACAATGTCATCAATGAAGAAACCCCTGTCTACCATGATGACCATCTCTAGTTGTAGCATTTTCAACACACCAGATTCCCAGGTTGGTCGCTGATAGTTCCAGCATACAGTGCTGAGACAAAGGTCACTGGACTATGTGGCACAATCCAAATGAGCCTCTTCAAAGTGCAGTTGAACTTGAGGAAAATATATGACTCTGGAAGAGAGGGGAATATGGCCATTGACACTTCAGATCAGTGCAGTCAAGAATTACTGGTGTTTGGGTAGTCCTGAACATGTTGTGATGCCCCCACCGTCTCATTGGATTTTCATTTGTGTTTAATTGTGTTTTTCTTCTGTTGTAGGCAGCTCGTTAAGCAGCCTTGGAGGCACCTGGGCTCAGGGTGTGGTGCTGCCTACAAAGCCTACTGTTTTTCTGCTTTCACTGGGTCTCTCCTGTGTGGTGGAGAGTCCTCACTGGCCATTTTGTGTTCACTAACTTGCTTTAGTAAATCCTTACTTTGGCTAAATAAATCAGTTGTTGAACCCCCACTCCTCTGTTTGGTCTCCTTTCTTATTACAGCCCACCACTTCCAGTCTGGGTTGTAACAATCTGCAGACAGATTTCTGAGTATCTCCTCGTTTGGTATACAGATCCTCACTGAGCCAAGTACTGTGAACAAATAGTTTCTCCATGATATTATCCAGCAAGGTCCCGTTTTTGTCAAAACAAGGGTGAGGTAATGAAAAAATAGAAATATTTCATTAAATTAACATTTAAATTATTTATATGCATAATTAAAATAAAAAAAACATGTTTTGAAATATATAAAGTGCACCAAACTTGACTCAGTCCATTCAACAATTCTAAATGGACAATTATGTAACTCATCAATTAATTATTTGAAAGGATAATTTGTCAATTAAATGCTGAAAAAAATAAACAATACATTAAAGAGGCAAGAACTTTTTAAACTTGAACATACCTACACCCACAAGTCTATTTCTCCTCTCAAGAGTGGCTGAAGTAATATTACAACTTTGACAGAATACAAATTCTCTTTCTCTCTCTCTCTGGAAGCCCCACTCTAAGGGCCTTTGCAGTGTATTAGTGAGTCATATATTGTACAACCACAGTCATAACGTTTTCAATCAGTAGTTTTATTTCAGTATGTATTTTTCCAGTATCACAAAAAATATAATTTTATATGGTTAAAACCATCTAGCTTATGTGCACTTTTTAAAACACTGCCCAGCAAACATTCGGACGTTTAATGACAGTTGAACGGTCACAACTATAAAATAATATCACAGGAATTAGAAAAAATTAACTTGACATCTACTCTATTGTCCTTGCCCGTACTGGAACCTGGATCCTCCGGGGTGAGAGTCACCCGCTCTCCCAGCTGAGCTCAACATTCCAACAACTACTGAACATCAGATTTTTTTCATAGATATAGTTTCCATCATTTTGGTCCGACAGGAAGCCAATGGGCCAATGAGGTAGAGGGTAAAGTGCGGGGTAAACTAACCAATCAGAGGACAAAGAAGATCTGCCACAGGCCACGCCTCCAGAGTGCCAAAACCCCTTCACAGCCGAGCGAGCAGGAGTCAGAAACCGAGCGCGCAGAGAGGCTGCCGAGCGCGCAGAGAGGCTGCCGCGCGCACAGAGAGGCTGCCGCGCACGCAGAGAGGCTGCCGAGCGCGCAGAGAGGCTGCCGCGCGCGCACGTTTTCCTCTGCCGTGTGCTCGTTGACAACGCGTGCACGCAGGTTTGGCACTTGTGCACATCCTTGTGCGCTCACAGACACAGTTTGCTCCCTCTCAGTGCACAAATGACCTCTCGCCATGTATATTTTCGCTCGCGAGTCCCGTTCACACTCTCGCGAGTCCCGTTCACACGCGCGCTGTGGACCCAATCCACGTGCACGGGTTGTGGCATGCCTCTGACGCCATAGACCTGGCCTAAGAACACATAAGGATCCCACTGGTGGAGCTGGAACTGAGTGCAGGTAAGTCTGGGGTTCCTGGGTAGGACTTCTGCACTCGTGACCACCAAAACATTTCAAACTGCTTTAGGGCTCTTAATAAAACAAGTTATTTTGCACCAAAAAGTCAACTCCACACCGTTTGTGTTTGGGGGAAAATCAGAGCACAGAGTTGGTTCCGACGCTTAATGAACAACTCAGGAGGCCAACAGGATCCGTTCCCAATCACCGGACTCCTGATGGGTTAGACACACACACACACACACACACACACACACACACACACACACACACACACACACACACACACACACACACACACACACACACACACGTTTATCTGGTACTGGCGTGCTCAAAGGCCACGTTGCCCCTCTGCTGTGGAAGTCTATTTGTCTTGATTTAAAAACAGCACCAGCAGCTGTTTCACAGGATGCAGAGATGTGCAGTTTTCTGACTCCAGTCCTGCTTTTTTCACCACAGAGCAGATTTTGACCCACAGGGAGATCCTGACCTGCCTCAGCAAAACTCAGACGTGTGTTAGACCCTAGACCTGAGGACTGGACCGAGCTCCACCTGCTCTCATATAGAACGTTTGAGTTCAAAACAAGAACAATCTGCAAGCAGTTAGACAAAAGTTGGGTTTTTAGGACTCATGAAAACTTTTCTTTTATTCTAAAATGAGATGAAGATTTCACATCAAACAAGTGAGGGAGGTGATGAAACACCTGCCCAGTAATGTGGCTCGTTTGCTAAGCTGCACCCAGAGGAGTTTGACTTAGCCTGGTCTAAATCATTACTTCCTTTCATTTTGCAATCGGTGGAGTCACCACTTATCTGAATCACCCCCACCCACTCACCCCCACCCCCACCCCACCCCCCGCGACTGTATGAAGCTGAAACTGCTCTGGTCCTGCACAGGCGCGTTGCAAGCTTTTCAAAAGTGTGGGGGATGTTGTCTGTGCCTAAAATAAGTTCATGTTATTCATCTTGTTAGTTTAATTTCCATAATAGCGGAGCAGGTGTGAATTTTAGACGCGTCACGCATGTCTCCATTTTAAACATGTTTAAACTGTTCAGAATACAAATCCAGGCTCTGTGTCGTTAGATTGAACTTACATTAAACCATGTTGAAAAGAAAAGGATCCGATTAAATCGTTTCCCCTCATTTACAGTCAGAAGTACAGTGCAGTGCTCATGGCTCTGGGGTTAATCAAGTTTAGTTGTTTCTCTTTGCAACAATCTTCACAGGAAGGCAAAACAGTTAAATGGCAGGTTACAGATATTTCCATTTGACTGTTTATTTTGACAGATAAACTCAAGGATGTTGGTTGTTTTGAAAGAATTACCCCGACGCACACTGATGCACACACAGATGAGCTGACATTTTAATCGTTAACGCACATCGCGGAGGTAACTAAATCCATCAAGAAATGATTCCCATCAGAACATCAGAGCTTTATATTGGACACTGTGTTCAGTGCGGCTCCGAGCGAACACGGTGGAAATTGGGCTGAAGATCTGTAGAGGGGTTCGCAGCGCAGAACCACGGCGATGCGATAAGATTTCCTCCCACTGAAGTGGTCTGGAAACCCGGTCTCTCTGAGGGATGTGTCACTTGGAAAAATGTTCGCTGATTATGAAACTTTGGCTGAACAGCGCTTGTTCCCGTCTCTAATATAGAGACGCATGACGCATCCAGTCTGAGGCAGAATAGCCTCTTCAGCTCAGAAAGCACCTGTAGAGACATTTGATCACGCACAAAGTTTATGTGGAGCAGAAGCGGTCGGGCCACGGCAGGTGAAACGCTCCTAGCCTACATGAAGTGAAACTGTTTAATTGTAACATTAATATGTTACTGGACACGCTGGTCTGGTTGGTTAGACCAGTGTTTGAGGTGGAAAACACACACACACACACAATTCCAAAATGTCGGAGATTTTGCCCCATGAATAACGTAAAAACTACCGGTGTGCATGTACCCTTATGAAAGAGTCCTACGTTGAGAGGCAAATATTAGAAGTGCAGGTTCTGGTGCCTATTAATGACAAATGAATGAAAATTAAATTGGGAGTTTTACTTCATATTTTAGAAACAAATATGACGGAGAAAAAATGTATGACGTCTACGTCTTTTTAAACGACATTTTCTAGCGCGACCTGCCTGCTTCAATTAAGTCACTGCTTATTATGTCCGTCCAGAATTAGCGTGGCCCACCCAAAAATGAAAACCTGGCGCCGCGCCTGCTATAAACCTCTGCAAATTGTTGTTCTTCACTTTACTGCGCTTCACGAAAGTGATGTCATCGAACCAGAAACAGAGGGAAAATGGCTGTGAGTTCAGCGAACTTCAAATCCTTCCTTCAGGAGGAAAGAACCCCCATAAATCTGGTCATTTGGTAAGTAGCAGCTACGCTAGAGGAGAGGAGATTATGTGATGACATCATATATGCGACGTGCTGATGTAGTCATGCTAATTACAAACTTTTACAAGCTGATAAATCTCAAAGGACGCAACAGGCGTGGTCAAAACACCCATCATTAGTTTTCATAGCAGTACAACATATGTGTGATATGTGTAAGGTAAAGCAGATTATAAAATAGCTCTTTTAGCCACGTTGATTTGAATTAATTTTTTCGTTCTTCTGGGGACTCATGAGCCGACCGGAAAGGGAGGAGACTGAGGCTCCCTATGGTGACCCTTCCTCTGAAGTAGAAGTTAAACCTGCACACTTTGCAGTCTGGTTATGATGAGAGAGCTCTTGCTTTAGACCTTTTCAGACGTTTTATAGGGATGACAGATTGATGCACTGTCCCCATATCTGTGTTAGCAGGCACTAACGTCTGTGTGAGCTAAGCTATGTTAGCTATTGCAAGCTGTTGTGAACATGAGTATGAACAGAGAATAATGTTTGTGTTCTGTAAAAAGAATAGAATGATTTAGTTGCATTCGCCAGACTTGCATTTGAATTTGTTCAGGTTACACCGACGGCAAAAATGCTGCTTAGCATTGTGGTTCTGCTTGATCCACCAAATAAAAATGGTTAGAAACTTCATTGCACAACTCTATTGACATGCCTGTCAAAATGTAGTTGGTGTGGCTTCGAATGCATCATAAACTTTGATGAAGGACAAAAAAATTCACTGAACAAGTCGGACCACATTTCCCAGCGTGCACCAGACAAGGAAATGCTTCTCAGGCCAGTTTATGTGTGTGCACAATAACACTGGGGCGGTTTACATATTATTGTGAACACACATAAACTGGCCCAAGAGGCACTTCCTTGTCTGGGGACAGTGTGTCAATCTTTCAGACCTATAAAACATCTGAAATGGTCTAAAATAATAGCTTTTTCGTTATAACCTGACTGCAAAGCATGCTGGACTTACTTTTACTTACTTCAGAGGAAAGATCACCAGGCGCTGCACCATCTTCTTGTGCCTTCTCCCGATTTGAAGCCTGCTTTTTCCAGTCAGAGAATTACTCTGCCATGCTTTAGTAACTTCTTTTAAACCTTTGACTGTTTTCATGGCTCACAAACACATACTGTATGTCTAAATAGTGTAACCGAATCAAATGACTGCTTTTTTTCCTCCTCTGCTCAGGACTAGTCTGCATGAGAGATAGTCTCAAGGTCTCATGCATTCCTTCTAACCTGCTTATTTTCAGCTCAACAGAAGAATGAAGAATGAACTCTTTTCCTTCAATTAATCAAAGAACTCTATTTTAATAAAGCTAATCCATCAAAGTGTTAGTCAATAATAAGATGTGACTGACCTGTGACATCAAAATATTAATTACTTTTTTATTCTCCTACAGAAATAATAAGTACTGTGACTTTAAGTGTCTCAACAGGACTCATTTCACGTAGTGTTAAAAGGACACGACACATTACTTTCACTGATCCAGTCAGAATCTTACAGATGTGACGGAGGCGTGCTGCTGATGGTGTTTGGTAATTTTCATTCGACAATTAACCAAAACATCCAAAGTATAAAACTATGTCACGTCAGCTCTAACGCCAGTTCAAAGCATTCCAGAGAAAGTGACGGAGTGGCCAATCCTGATCTAAACTCTTTAATGAAAGAACAAACAACAAGCTGAAAAATTTGTCGCTATTCCAACAGCGGCAACAGCTTCTTTCAGAATAAAAGCTGAACCATCAAGACCCAGGCTTGGGTCTCACCAGACGCCGACAAACTGTCGTGTACCCGGAAGTAACTCACAGACTGAACTGATCGGAACCGCTGCTTTTCCTACCGGCTCGGTTCCAGAGAGGGTCAAGCTGGACCTCGACATTCCTGATCTAACGGGGACTTCCTGAAGGGTAGGCAGACCGGCAAATGGTGTCTCATGTGTTTCTGAACCTCCTAACCAAAGCTTAATGCAAAACAACATCTTCAGTTCCCGTCAGAACAATCGCTTCTTCGGATTTGCTGGTTCTGATTAACATCACACGTCATCCATTCACCGTCTCATCCACTTTAGTTACACTATACATTCAGTTTTAAAGTCAGTCTAGTTTAATTCATAAGTAATAAAATTCTTAACTTTTAAACTTGACTCTCTCTCTTCTGTTGTCTCTGAGTGAATACGTAACGGTTATCTAATCCCTGCAATAAAAAGTTCCAATCTTCTGGTTTAAATAACTCACAGATCCATAAGGTGGATTTCAAATTTCCTATGCAATCCTTCGCCTTATGGCTTATTAAATAACATGTAATCAAATTCATTACAATAGACAATTTTAGATGATTAAAATGTAAATGTTGGTCTATCTTTTAAAACTACAGGATCCTGAGGTACTCTATTTTTCCACATAACACAAGCTTGGAGGAGTTCTGCCATGTGGCGGAGTTGCTAATGCTAATGGTTAGCTTCTACTAACCTAGATGTTTTCTGCTGATTTCCGAACACTAAACCAACCACAGCCTTCCTTGTTGTTAGCTAAGATAGGCCTCATGCAGAAGCAAGACTCCTGCACCTTTACTCTGAATAAAGTCAATTTTCCTGAAAGTTCCTAAGTAACTTTACAATTTATAGGTTGAAATAATCAAATGTGTTGAATGAAATTGATGTTTTAATCTATCAGTATACTCATACACATTATAAGAAGATTATTATTAATGTTTAACATTCACTTCACATAAATGTCTAAACATTCTCATTCACACAAAGTTGTGATTTGATTAAACAGGAATTACTTCCTGATCTAGCCAGTTTCCAGCTGACTCCCGATCCGGCCAAATCGGTGAACAAGCATTTTGAAACCATGCTCTCTTTTTACATCATGTCAAAGCCTCGCTGCAACGCCTGCGAGGGATTACACACAACGACTTTTTTAACAGCCACCGAACAGTCTTAGACACAAAACAAGCATTCCAGCATCCTGTCGTGACCTGGAGATATCTCAAGACTAGACGGATCGTACTAGAGCTAATCTACGAGTTCCTGGTACCTAGAGGTCCCTGCCATCGGCGGTGTCCATCCCAACCTCGTGACCCCCTGGATCTGAATGGGGACACAAGGGTGCGTAGACTCGATACGAATTGCGTCGGATGGTTTTATAAACAAATCTCTAGTTTACAAACATACAGCCAAATTTATTTTACAACCCAGACTCCACAAACTCTCTCAGATTAAGAAAGGTTTTGCTAAAACATCTAGCTTCCATTCCATCATTATATCCATCACATTAAACCACTTCATCCATTCCATTACATAATTTCATTCATACCTTGACTAAACTAAACTTGACTGTCTGAAATAATACGAAGTGTGTTTATGGTCCCTGAATAAGTAAAATAAACTATAATCTTCTGATTAAACCTTCAAAGATCAATCAGATTGCTATGTCATATTTATATGGAATCATCACATCTTGCTGATCATTTATTATAAATGTAGACAATCCATAACACTACGTCTATAACACCCTTATTTGGCACAAATAGTACACATAGACTGTAGTGAGGATCTGCTCTCTACACGGTCCTCTCAGCAGAGTCTGTCTGACGACATAAAGTAGGTTACAAATCTTAGAAGCAACAAATCAAGCCCTGTTCTGAAAAAAAAATCAAGAACAAGAGGACCTTCATCTAAAGCCCTGTAGAAGTCACTTGGATCAGGTCAGAGGTCATGATTCAGCTATTAGAGACAAGGGTCAGAATCCCTTCGTGTTGCTGCTGACCAAGAAAGGTTACAAAGACCCATCTCACGATCACCAAAGGTCTGATCAGAAAGCAGACAACGAGCCTTGGAAAGAGAAAACCGAGTTATTGGAGACATGAAACAGCTATCCTCTAAAGTTAGATGAGTGAGAGTGAGGTCATGAAGATTAAAGCAGACCCATTCTGTATTGACTATATCTCAAAAGGCCTCAAGCAGCTGATGTGATATCAGCAGGTGATGAAGACAATCTGCTCCTGTTCTCGACACCAAGGAGAAGTGCCCGAGTAGAGCAGCTCTTCAGATTGCTGAGAGTAGAAAGCACAGAGAGAGCAGATGTCCACATCAAACATCAAACTGGAGTCAGCTTAAATATAACACAACGTCTTTAAGAACAATGGATCTCAGAAGAAAGTCATAAAAACATAAAGGAGGATGGAAGACCTGGACCAGACTGGAACCAGCCACCCGACTGTTCAGACCTGGACTAGACTCGTTTAGCGTAAAACCTGAACCTTTAAGACTGTTTATGGTTCTCAGGCTGTGGAGGTTAACTTCAGCACATTTAAAAGAGTGTGAATAAAATCTAGATAAGAGATTTATCTAAAAAATATCATTTCCCAATTAATTCTTTACATAACGTGTGTCTGAATGACAAATCTGAGCTACCTGAGACTGTTTAGTGTGACAAGAATGAACAATCAGAAGAGACGATGGGAGAAAATGAGAGAAAACGGCAGCAGCGGATCAGGATTTGATAGCTTTTCTGATGTGAGTCAGCACGTCACGAGGCAGCGATGACAAGCAACCTGGACAGGAGAAAGAGATTTCCTCTTCTAACAAGCCCCTGAGAAGTTTCGGACAGAGAGATAATGAAACTTGAGGGAAAGTAGCGAAACCCTAAAAGAACATAGAAGTATCAGAACCAGAATAAAACTTTTCCACTAGAGGCTCTGGGAGTGACTGCGTCTGTTCCTTCAGCAAAGGAGGAGCTCCCCTTGTAAACAGAAGTAATGTGTAAGAAACTGTTATTTTTCCTAGTAATTAGTTACTTTTATAACCCTGTAACTCAGTAACTATCTCAGTCACTTTTTTGATGTGGTAAAAACTACGATTAATTACCTTTTAAAACTAACGTTCTCAACATTGCACACGAGTGAATTTCTCATGTCCGTTCTGTGGGTTTCAAGGCTGTCTGCTACGAATCAGCACCAGAAGATTCTAGATGTAAAGAAAAGACGAGTCATACAAGGTAAGTTGATGAGTAGATAAATACATTTCACTGTAATATTAAGTTGTTGGTAATTCTAAATATTTTTAGAGCCAACTATTTTGTTCTAATTCACCGTTAGCATCGTTAGCTCTATGTTTGTCTTTAACTTCCTTCACCCGACATTAGAGTAAAACAAAAAGATACCGTGGCTTCTCGGGGTTCCAGAGGACAACTTCTGCGTCGCTCCTATTTACTGGCTCATGATCTTTACAAACGCTGCTGCATTTTACCGGCTGCAGGTTCACAGGTTGCAAACAAAGACTATGTCCCTCCAGGGCTGGACTGGGACAAAAATTCAGCCCGGGCATTTTGACTGGAGACCGGCCCATCACCTGTTTTTTTTGGAAAAGACATTAAGCCTTATGCTGTTTCTGACACACACCAACGTACACTTTCTTATTGGTAGTATTTATGTATCAATCTAATAAACGTAAACCTACACCATCCTTCCTATCCTGGTATTCTAAAAAGTAGGGTTGGGGGTAACTGATTATTTTTAAAATGATTATTCTGACGATTATTTTATCGAATAGTCGACTATTCTAATGACTATTTAGATGATTAATCTAGCGATTACTTTTCTATTGCACAATTAATAAAAACCAAAAAATTCTCAAATAAATTCCTCCAAAAAATTGATAAGTTGTTACTGTAAGAGAATAAACACTACAGGCCTTCCATTTTGTATAACACTGCTTTTATTGTGTTGCGGTTGTTTATGTTCTGGTGACGTGTAGAACTTGGGAGTGCAGGCTGCTGCCTGAGAGGTGGTTGGAGACGGAGTGTCTCCATGCTGCTTTGTTTTGTTCACTTATGTGCATGAGGCAAGTGGTGTTACGACCCTTCCTGGGGAGTCACGTGTTTCTCCTATTTTAACTGTAAATCCTTCTAGCTGTTATATTTATAACAAGAAACAGATATTCGGACAGAATATTTTCACGTTTATTCGAATATGATTGTGGAACACACCCAGCATCAGAATACATGAAGTAATATTTATGCCAATTTAAGCCTTTATGGGTGACCAGGACTCTGTGTTTATGAATGTGGAAGACACCCAGCATCCTGTGATGGCACTAATAACATCAAGAGATAATAAATAAGGTAATATTTAGGTCAATTTAACCCTTTACACGTGACCAGGACACTGTAATCAATTTTTGGCAAGGGAAATGATCATTTGTTGCCATTTTTGAGGTGTTTATGAATGTGAAAGACACCGGCATCCTGTGATGGCACTAATAACATCAAGAGATAATAAATAAAGTAATATTTAGGTAAATGTAACCCTTTACAGGTGACCAGGACACTGTAATCAATTATTGGCAAGGGAAATTATCTTCTTTTTTTTTTTTTTTTTTTGTTGCCATTTTTGGGGTGTTTTTGATGACACAGTAGGCAGTATGAGTACGGTAACGTCAACAGATAATACATAAAACCCTTATTTGGTCAATTTTAGCCTCCATGAAAATCTTAGCGATTCAATCACTTTTTGGCAAGTAAAATGCCATTTTAGTTGTCTACAATTAAATCATCAATAAAGAATTTAAAGATATTTTGAGGCATTTCTTATAGGTAAACGGGAGGGTGTAGTCTATTTGGCAAGTGACAATCTTGATTTTATGTGCTGAAGTGCTTTTATCTTGTTACTTTTAAATAGAGCAACGTAATGTATAGCAACCTACACAGTGTCATTGCAAAGCCAAAGCTTGATCATTTTAAATACTTTTTTTCAAGTAAAAATGTGCCCCAAACTAGTTAACTGTGGCTCCATGTCAAGTGGACTAAAGAAAGGAAGGGGGAAAAATTAAATCGCTGGAGAATTGTTTATTTCCATTTATACAACGTTTACATTCAATACAGGGTGCCATTTTACATTGTTTATTTATTTTTTTAGTATCAAGGCTGTAACATAAAGAAAGCCAGTTCTTACCACAAAGTTTGTGGCACAAACCATCTTTCAATCGCAAATATTGCAAAAAGGATTAATATATCCTCATTGTGAACGTTTAAGACAAATAGCAACACTTAAAACAACTTCCGAACTGGAAAAACTAATGTGGCAAGGTGCAGAAAGGAGTGCCCGGGCGGGTTTCAATCCCCAGACTCCCGGGTGGAAGTCACACGCTCTAACCAGTCAGCCAAAGGGACATCTCCTTAGCCAAGCAGCCAGGGCGCATAATCTATCGGGACATTGTGGATGCTCACACTGCCACATCTTCCTCCCTCTTTCCACAAGCACGTCCTCGTGCTCCCGCGCAGGGTGCCACAAACACTGCCACACTAATATCCGCGATAAACATCTGTTTAAGTCCCGGAAGAGGTTATCTTTGCTTTCTGAATGTCCATATTGCTAGATATGCTGAGTTTTAGGGCGAAATCCTGGGGAATTTTGTCTAGAAATGCAATTACCTAACCGTGCGCGATCCCGCGGTGGCTAATCATTTTTTGGCAGCGAGTCAATTTATGGCACAACACCGGCTCGGGTTTCTCCTCCTCCTCCCTCTTTTCTTCTCCAACCTGTCGCTGGGCTGAGGCTCCATCACTTCCTAAATTGATTTTACTTGAACCTTCACTACCAAACAACTGTGAGATTTTAACACATGTGCCAGCATCAGCCTGAAGGGCCAGTTTCTTTTTTAGTCGAATTTTCTCCGCTTCTCCTTTCCGTTTTTTGTTCTCCATTTTGTTAAGCTCGTCTGTCTGTTTACTGAGATTCACAAACAACTGGCGGGTGCATCAGACCTCTGGCTATTGGTCCAGCCCAGTGTATTATTACCAATTGGCCAATCCACCAACTTTTACGAGGCGTCGCGTGGGGCGGCGCAGGCAAGTTGTCCGCAACAACTAGAGGCCAGGAAAAAAAAAAAAAAAAAAAAAAAAACAGACACCGGCCCATAAAAGATGAAAGGGTCGGCCCAGCGGGCAGTTGCCCGCTATGCCCTATGGTCAGTCCAGCACTGTGTCCCTCTTAAAACCATGTGGATCACTCATGGACAGTGTGATCAGCAAGGTGGGTGCAAGCAGTGGAGGGCGACACCGTCCTCTGCTGCCTCCAGACAAACACAGCGAACTCTGATGAAGGCTAGAGTTATTAGCCTAAACAGATAAGGTAATAACAAATACTAAGCTGTGTAAAAAAAACATCAAAATCATGGATTACGACGTTACACACAGAACAAAGTACAAAAAGTCTGAATCTTGATTGCCCAGTAACTAACGTTTTATACTGGTGGACTGAGAAGAAGAAGGTCTTATTGGATTGTGAAGGTTCTAGGGTTCTAGGGTCTCCATTGGTCACGGCTCTGTATGTCAGACACAAGATACTGTTTGCTATGAACCACCAAGGCTGCCCTTTGCCACAGATCCTGTTCATTACATTTGTGAACAGGATTTACGAGCTTTTGGTGGCCTGAAGATGGGCTCTCTGCTTTTTGCAGATGATGTGGTCCTGTTGGCTCCATCAGACCGTGATCTCCAGCTTTTGCTGAAACAATTTGGTCGATGAATGTTGTTTTAGAAGAATCAGCTCTGACTCAGCAGTGATGTGGATCAGCTTTAGCAGTGAGTCACGGTTCTTATATTGCAGACAAATAAATGTTTTTTAATGTGTGAATGGATTCAGAACAAGGAGAGTAGATCTGAGAGTGAAAACAGAAGCTGTGTGATCGAACAGAAGGGCCAATTACGTTCTGTAATGAGAGGCCTAACAGTTGCCTTGCAAACACACTTGGTTATAATGAAATTGTGGCACAATCCGTTTGACTCCAGAAGACTGAATTCCTGCAGCAGGTGGAGAGGCCAGTTGTTTGATAAATCCAGCAGGTGCTTGACCTGCTGGACGGACTTTCGTCAGACTAATTGAAGCTGACACTCGGTTTCCTTTTTTAGCTGCTGGGTTCATGCTGGGCTGGTTAATTGAGTTTGTTTTGCTTTTGTCGCTCTGCCGCTTCACCACTGACCACTCCCTCGCTCCCCCTTCTTTTACCAGGATGCTGTTGAGAGAGCAGCAGAATCTATTTAAATGAAATGAATCTGAGTCCAGAGGCCACCAATAATCCACTTGCGGCCTATTTAATCCGTAATTAGTTGTGCTTTGTTACTGAAAGATTACCTGTCACCGAGGACACTGTCATTTAGAAACAAGGGTGTCTATAATCCTTTCACAGTTTGATTATTCCAGAGCTTAATGTGGTATTCAAGTCACGCTTGGTTTTTATCACGTTACAATTCCCCCAGAACGACTTCTAACCTCTAACTCTGCCTGGCTGACTGTTTGTGAATGCTCGGCATCTCAAAGGATCCATCATCTCTCTTCTGCTTGGTAATTTCTCATCTCATTTACATACGTTTATATTTTTTATCAAAATGACTGATATGAAAATGTGTCTTTTGAACATAAATATTGTAGAGTGAACAGCTTCCATGGAGCAGATCAAACCGTTAAACACCATCCTGGGAGGGCTGGAGCATGACTGGGATAAGAGCTGATTTTACTGTAACAACAATAATAATAATAATAATAATAACAACAACAACAACAATAATAATAACAACCACAACAACAACAACAACAACAACAATAATAATAATAATAATAATAATAATAATAATAATAATAATAATAATAATAATAATAATAATGGAGGCTGCATGTTGGTGCAGTTGAATGCACTGTTAATTGACAGTGAGGAGGTTGCAGGTTTGAATCCTGGCTGCAGCCTTTCTGCATGCATTTAGCATATTTATTCCCCATGCATGTGTACTTTTCCCAGGGACTCTAGTCGTCTCACCCAGAGCAAAAACAAGCATGTTTGCTCATTTAGACTCTCTAAATGGTCTCTAGAGTGATTGGCTGTTTCAGTGCGTCCCTGTGACGGACGGTAAACCGGTGAGCAAACAGCTCCAATAAATGATACAGGCTCCATGCAGTGGTGTCAGGTTTTGAATCTTATCTTTAAAAGTCACTGCCAGCAGTAAAAAGTAGCACTTTTGTTCAGCATGACCTTTGCTTTCAGAGGCCAGTTCCAGCAGGATGCTGGTGAAGGTCCTTAGTCATGCTGGTCATGGTAATCCAAAGGGTTCAAATGAAGGCAACTGGAAAGAAGTCCAGTTAATGTTTCTGATTAAACAATTGTGTGATGAAAACGGTGATGAGTGTGAAGGTAAAAAAAACATTTACTCAAACTGCTGAAGGTTACAAAACTCTAGCTCTCTTAACATAACAGTCGTACACATTTGACATAGCTTCAGCTGCTCTGCTAGCTTCTTGGGACTGACGGATGCCATACTGTAGCTCTTTCTCTAAACAGAGGCTGATTAGGAAACTACAACAGGAAATTAGGAAATAATTTTATGACTTTTCCACTCAAACACTTAAAATGGTCAGACATTGTGAAAATGCAGCAAGTTCACCATGACGTTTTTATGACAACATCGTTGAAACAGTGTCGGATGTTGATCAGAGAGCCAACCCTCTCACCTCCTTCAGTCTTTGGGAATGAAAACACTGGCTGCTGTTCAGTTGTTGCGTTTTCAGACACAACACTGTACAACAGCCAGTGTTGTTGCGAAGCACTTTTATTTCTATTTTCTCTGTTCTTTATTTTTAAGCTACTTTAATTACGCACCCAGACCAAAACCTTTAAGGACAAATTATTTCTTCTAGCAGATGGACGGTGTGTGCGCGCGTGTGTGTGCGCGTGTGTATGTGTGTGTGTGTGTGTCCTCCTCCAGCCCCTCCCCCCTCTCTCCTCCGGAGCCTCGGAGGCGCACACAGACGCGACTCCAGCGCGCTGCAGCTCCGCGTCTCCGCATTTCTCTCTAATGTTTCTGCGCTTCCAGAGGACGAGCCGCTCTGCGCGTGCGTGTCTTTCCTCCGGTCCCTTCTCCGCTTCCCTCCCGGCTCCTCTCATGCCACCGCCAAGGCGCTGCTGGATAAGCGGCGGGTTGTGATCGACCGAGTAGCATCTCGATGAACATGGCGTGCATCGGGGACGCAGACCCCTTCACTGCTGCGATACCCGCCACCAAAGTAGAACTGACGGTCTCCTGCAGGTGAGTGTGCCAACTCCAGGTGTGCAGCGGGCCAGTTTGTGAGGAACAGATGTGATTAGGGACTCCCCGTGCGCTCTGGTTTATTCGTACAGTTCACAGTTGATGGGGTGCAGCCGTCATTCCGGGAGTCTTTAGTGGAATAATTTAAATGATGATTCTTCCAAATGGAGGAAAAACGTCAGCTAAATATTTAAACTCCGGGTGTGAGGTTATTCTGAGGTGCTGGAGCACGATGCGCTTCCCCTGCTGCCAAAGCGCAATTAGAGGGTTGTAGCCTAGATTCAAATGTTTGGATCCATTGTCAGAAAGCGTTCAGAAACAGTTTCCGTGCTGACTTCGTGAAGGCAAAGGCAGACAGGATTTTGATCTGACTAACGCTACAGTTTGACTTTGTTATGGTTCTTTCATGAATGTGATTGTAAGTGCTTTATTCTCAGCTGAGCCTGTGCGATTCCCCAAAAAGTTTGTATCAGATCCCCGAATGTGACCGTTTCGGCTGAGAAACAGGAATTTACGCCCCTGGTGATGAAAAAGGAGGCAGTTGATGCAGATGTTCTGTATGAAATCGCCATTTGAATCCTCTGTCCGCGCGGCGCTATGCTGCTGGTGGTTCTTCTGTTCACATCTGGAAGGCTGGGAATTTTTATTATTCAGGAATCAAAACAGAAGCTGTTGTGATAGTTGGGTGTTCCTATAATAAACAGAAAGGCAGGTGTGGTTCTCAGTAAGAGTCAGATGCATGATCACTGATGCATACAGCTGTTTAACATCTGCTAAGAGACATTTCTGTGCAAACAAGAACACATGGGTGACGTGGATGAAGAAGCTCCTTTGGAGCTCTGAAGCTCACTGCAGAGTGGAGACACGAGGATGCATGGATCCCAGAACGTTGAACTTTCCGTGACCAAGATGGCGTGAATGTTGTGATGTTTCCACCTTGTTCTGCCATGCCTGTCATGTTTGTTTCTTCCTTTCTGCCAATCAGCTTCACCCAGTTCACCTGAGCCCTGCCTGATTGTCTCCCTGCTTCACCTGTGCGCTCCTCCTTTTAAGCAACGCTTCAGGCTGTCTCCCGGCCAGATTATCATGCCAGTAGAGACTTCAGCAATAGTTTTAACCAAGCCTTTTGACCAGTTTTCTGTCCACGGATTCTGCCTTCCTTGCCCTTCGTGGATCCATGGATGTTGTCTCCCACCCTCCGTGTCACTCTCTGCTACAGAACGTTAGTTTTCTCTCAAACACCCTCTGGGTGCAGAGTTCACACCCCGACTTCAACACAGCTTGATTATATTTAACTCAGAAAACTTCCTTCAACAAAGAAAAAAAAATTATATATATATATATATATATATATATATATATATATATATATATATATATATATATATAATAAAAAATCTGCTTCACCCTCAAGAGGTGGCCAGAGGGGGCCCTAGCCCCCTTTATTAAAATCACCCAGGGACACCACTGATCAGCTGTTTGAGGCTTTACTGCAAGTCTGCTTCTCATTTAGTTTCATGTTCTGGAGCAGGGGTCCTCAGTTATAGTGGTCCGAGGGTCGCTCAAACAGCTTTGCTGCTGACTGTTCATTATACCAGCCCTCTATGTGACAGCACACCTCCTGTTCGCCTGAGGGGTTTGGGGGCCACAAAGAAGGCCTATTGTCTAGAGTGACAGACACAGGTGTGTGGTTTCCAAAGTGACCCTAATGAGCCACAGGTGGTTACCATGGGAACCCTAATGGGTGACTGTCAGCAGCTTTAACATTTCTGTCTATCTTGTTTATGCATCTTATGGTCTCTTATAGTTCTGAAGTTTGGCCGATCTCTGGATTCTCCTAAAATATCTCGAGGAAACATTCTAGTTCACATTAGCGTTGAGAGTCTGGATGGAGATGTTCCACGAACAGAAGAATGAAGTTGTTAGTTTGATACCTCTAGCCAACTGTTTCTGTCTCAGCCCCTAAAAGCCCAACTGTGAAGTTGCTCTAGTGATGACCTTAATGACTTCAGGATCAGAGCGCGTGTGGACATCTCCTCTCAGGATTAAAATTACACCATCTGGACAATTTATCTCATTCTCTTCTTTTTTATCAAAGAAGAACCTCCTGTGAGCTGTGACTCATCTCAGTGCTCTACCAAATGCTGTTTTTGTTCATGCAAACATAAAGTAGGCTCGGGCTAGACATATTTCTGACAGTTAATAGCACCGCATAGTTTTGGCAAATGGACGGAGCAGAGAGAGGACAAAGAGCAGCGGCATTTCTCTAATGGGTGTGAAGGCAGTTTGAGTCTCAGAAGCATTAAGTGATAGATTGTTTCTGCCAGTTGTCACAAGAAAACACACAGCAGCTTTTTTCTGGGCTTACAGAAGCCTGTGATTGTTAGTTAGAAAAAGCTTAGGTGTGTAAATCCAGACGCTGCATGGTGAATATAAGCAGATGGCATTAGCTTTGCTTAATAACTTGTTCTCCAGCAGTTAGCAAGATACTCACACAGCAAAGCCCTGCATCCACCTGAATAACCAGGGTGCTGTTGCTCTGATGACATGTAGAGTTACGTGTGAGACCCGAGTGCTGCAAGCAGCACAAGATTCAACCAACCTCCTTGATGTCACAAAGAAATCCGCGTCGGATTGTTTTACCATTTCACTTGATGCTGGATGCTTGGTGCATGTAGGAGAAGGAAACAAACAAAACAACGATGCAGGGTTGTCCCAGTCAGTCAGGAAAAAGGGACTTGGCGAAGTCCACAGATCAGCTGGAGATAACTCGATGACTACTGCTGCTTTTATTTCCTGTCAAAACATTTTTGCTATCAAAGATTTTAATCTTTCAATCAACAATTGTTATTTTCACTAAAGGTCTAAGAAAAGAAGCCTTTTATAAAGGCTTGGTTCACATGTTTATTCAATACCTTGGCAGTGATCTCTAGCAGGTATGAATGCCTTGTAAGTTGTACTCAGGGATAAAAAAGCCCAGAAGCGCCTGGATCAACCCGTAGACTCTCACAAATGTTTAAAAGAGATTTCGGAAATGTCGTTGTGAAAAGTGTTGTTACCAGCAGCCTGGTGCAAAACTACACTCAATCATTTCCTGGGAAATAAAGGAGAACAATAACGCAATTTTACCTTCTGAAGAAATTATTACCAGATGGGTCAGGGATGAGGTCCTGCCCCAAGTGGAGGAGGTCAAGTATCTCGGGGTCTTGTTCACGAGTGAGGGAAAACTGGAGCGTGAGATCGATAGGTGGATTGGTGCTGCATCTGCAGTGATGCAGGCGTTGTACCGGTCTGTCGTGGTGAAGAGCAGGGCCGTGCAGAGACCTTTGACGGGGCGGGTGCTCAAAGTAAAAAAGGGGAACTTATAGACAGTGTTGGGAGTAACGCGGTACAAAAGTAATTAATTACTGTAATGCATTGCTTTTTGCTGTAATGTGGTAATGTAAGGCATTACATGGAAAGAAAATGGTAATATTTACTCGGTACAATTGTCAGTAACGCAGTAATTATAATGCATTTTTAAACCCAGAATTAAGATGTGGGTTTCCTAAAAATTCAAATTGCGGGAAGCCTGAAAAAAGATCCAGTATCCACATATATGACGTCATTTATGGACTCAGCTTTGCGGGCATTCTATGAGCAGAGAGGACGCAGCGGTAATGGCTCAAATACTCCAGCTGCGACCTGCGCGTGGCCGCTGTTATATTCACAAAATCGCTCCACCAAAACAAAGTCATTCGTTTGCGATCGTTTATATCAGCCCATATTCTCTGGTACTTCATGTACTTTTCAGCTGAGTTCATAATCTGTGCCCCGGTGATTTCAACTCATTGCTGCTGGAGCATGTTAAGCTTTTTTTTTGTTTGTTGCGTTTGGTAGATCCCTTTGGCTGATTATTTAGAAAGTAGGAAATCTAGGAAACAGTTTTTCTGGAAGACGGAGAAAACATGCAGCATGCAGGAAGGTTAGAGAGAGAAAGGGCCGGAAATTATTCAAATAAAATCAAGAAAACAAAACAAAGTGCTTGAAAAGAAAAACAGTAGGAAGATTTATCCCCAAGATTTATCCCCAATACACATTTTTACCTGTGAAAAGCAATAATATATAAGCATTTAATATTTATACATGTGATAGAATCAGATCACCCCAGAAGTCAGTCCCACATCCAGGGCCGTATCAAGGCATTTGGGGACCAAGGCAAATATAGGCTTGGAGCCCCCACCACCTCACTCCCTGCTCAGTTAATATAAGATGGCAGCATGCTGAGAGTAAAGATTGTTGTTGCTTTTATTTAATAAACAATCATTTTAAAGCACTGTTATTATATCTGACTGTTTTTAACAGCAATCCTAGCTCAGACACCACATCACCTTCCACATATATGTCATGAGCTCACTGAGCGTCACATGACCAGATTCATACTGAAGTTGTTTTGGTGAAAGTTACTTTGAGTAATGCAAAAGTAGTGTAATACCTTACATTTTAAAATCAGTAATATTGTAATGTAATTAATTACTTTAAAATGAGGGTAACAAGTAATAAATAATGCATTACAGTTTTGAAGTAACTTGCCCAACACTGCTTATAGAGCAATCCAACAAGTTAGAAAATTCAGATAATGAGACCCTTGGGTTCAAACAACATAATAAAAATATATAAATTAGTGTCATTAGTGTTAATGTTAGTTCATAAATAATAGTTTTAGTTTATATAGCTGACTTATATCTAGCGATGTTACAACCACATTTTTGCCCCTGATCCGAGTCCAAGTTGTTTGATTATCTTCCAATACTGAGTCCTGTTCTGATACAGGTGGTGATGCAACGCATTATAAAAGAAGAAAGAAGTCGTCCTTCTGTCTGTATTTGTCATTTTGTTATTTTAGCCTGAAAAGGTCACTCATTCAGGAAGTACATTTAACAGAAATCAAGATACTTTATTGCTATTGCACAGGTGTACAACCAAAGATATTTTGTGCTTACTAAAGACAGCTCTAGTAAGAGGTAGTAAAATAAATGTAAAATAAATGCAACCACAGAGACTTATCCAGTGTGATCTACAGCTATGTTAGCTGAGATCTTTTTCCTGTCAGTAGAAAATTCTTGATCCCATTCCATGTTCTCACTGAACTTAACACTAAACATGAGAGCTCTGCTACCAACCTAACAACAACACCCTTTACACAAAGGCACCATCATCACATACGTGGCAGGAGTCTCAGAGAAACTTAGAAGAATCTTCTCCAAACACAACATCCCGGTAAACTTTAAACCCAACAACACCCTCAGACAGAACCTGGTCCATCCAGAAGACAAAACACCCAAACAGAAGCTCAGTGGGGTCGTTTATGCAGTCCAGTGTAGGAGCACTTTCCAGATGTTTACATTAGAGAAACTAAACAACGATTACACAAGAACATAACACAACACAGGAGAGCCACCTCTTCAGGTCAGAACTCTGCAGTCCACCTTCACCTGAAGGACAAGGGACACACCTTCGAAGATGACAAAGTCCACATTCTGGACAGAGAAGATAGATGATTTGAGAGAGGAGTAAAATAAGCTATCTATGTCAAAACGTGAAAACCCCACTTTAAATAGGGGCGGGGCTTAGATTTCACCTTTCCAGTACCAATAATGCAGCTTTGGTCAAGGTCAAGGTCAATTTTACTTACAGAGCACATTTACAGCAGCAAAGCTACACCAAAGCGCTGTACAAGGTAAAACAACTCAAGATACAACAAATCAACAATAAAAACCTAAAATAAGATGAGCACACAACACTCACAATCTGTGATAAAAACTGTTAAAACTATTAAGATGCTCAAGTCAGCCTGCATTAAAAGCCAAATCAAAAAATTGCGTCTTAAGAAGGGATTTAAAATGCTCTAGATTCTGTGTGGTCCTGAGGTTGAGAGGTAGCTTGTTCCACAGTTTGGGACCAACCACAGAGAACGCTCTGTTGCCGCGAGTCTTGTGGCGGGTTTTTGGAACTGTTAAAAGAGCTTGAGAGCTGGACCTCATGGTTCTGGCAGGGACGTAAGCAGACAGCAGCTCAGAGATGTAAACTGGGGCCAGACCATGAAGGGATTTAAAAACAAAAAGTAAAATTTTGAAACGGATCCTGTAAGAGACAGGAAGCCAATGGAGAGAGGCCAGAACCGGGGTTATGTGATCCCGCTTGCCGATTCCAGTCAGCAAGCGAGCCGCTGCATTTTGGACCAGCTGAAGTCGGTGTGGGGAGGACTGGTCCAGGCCAGAATACAGGGAGTTGCAGTCGTCCAATTGGCAAGACACAAACAGGTGGATGACATGTTCGAGGACATTAGCAGGAAGGTATGGCTTCACCTTTGCTATCTGCCTTAAATGATAAAAACCTGATTGGACCACTGCACTCACCTGTCTGTAAAGATTAAAAGAACCATCTAAAAACACACCAAGGTTTTTAACACCGGGTTTTAGAAAACCAGAACAAGGACCAAGAGGACCAACAGCGTTGTTTAAAAGATTAGAACTTTTTTTTTGAATCTCATTCAGTTTCAGTCTAGGTCACATCTTCCTGCATCTAATCAATACGATGACTCACCATCAATAGAGGCTAACGACTCATCAGGAGATAGAGAGGCGGGGTACTCAGAGTAGTTTCTGCTCTTTAAATAACAACAGACAGCTACAGCTTATGAGCTTGACTCTCCCATATTCCAGTTAGAACTGACAAAGCTCCTCAGAGGAGAAGTGAAATGTTTTAAAGAAACCAAAGAAGTCCAGTTGCCTTCATCTGAACTCTTTGGAGTAATAGTCAATAATAAAAAATACATAATAAAGTAATAAAACATATATAATTATGCTCACATTCACTTTTACCATCTCTTTGTGGGAGGTGGAACATTTATCACGGTTAACCCTCTTATGACCATAAATATAACAAGTATTTTTTTGTTTTTGTTTTATGGCTTTAAAATTGTAATAAAAGTGTAAAATATTTGTAACTCTGCTCCTTTTTTCAGAACAACCTCAGCTTTCAGTGTCTGGTTTGTATTTGTGTTTATGTTTATTAAAGTCTGTAAAACTGCAGCTTAAATGAAAAAAAAAACAGATTTGAAATTTCTTTACATTTATTACTAAACAGGAACTTCAAAATGACGAGCAAACTATGTCAGAAGAACTACCGGTATTTAAACTCAGAACTGTGTTGCAAACACTCAGAAAAAAGTGTGACCCCTGACCTCATGTTAACCAGTTTAATGACCGCAGCCTGTCTGTGACCACAGGTCTATGCTCGGGTCCAGAGAACGGGATACAGTAAAATAAATACTAGGTATCATAAAATAACACTCATGGGCTACTTCACAGCTGTAGCTACATTTCTACCAGCATTATGAAGATCAATAAGCAAATAAAAGTTTAAATGTAAACATTTCATTACAAAACGTCAACTAATAAAATTCTGCACAGATAACATTTTATTTTCAGCTAAATAAATATTTATTGTACGCATAAATAATGCTGGAATGAAGCTGAATCATTTAGTAAACAGTTGAGTGTTCAAATAAAAACCAGTGTGACTTTAATCTGTCCCTCCTCATGTCACCATCTACAGAAACAGCCTTCTGGGACACCTGACCAACCAGGTGGATTTTATTTGTGACGTTTCCATAACTTTATGAAAGCTGCTGATGAAGATGATCAGATCATCTCCTCCTTTCGGTTCTCTGCTCTCCCGTCACGGTCCTCACCGTTTCTTTCTGTGACGCTGCAAAGTTGGTTTCCTTCTAATAGCGATTTTTGGAGTAACATGAATTACATCATGTAATACCTCGTTGGAAAGCTCGTTTTATGAACTTTTAGAAACCGTTTGAATTATTTTTATTCGATTAGGACTTCAGATGTTATGACCCGGAGAATCTAGAGTGAGAAACATGATTCTTTGTGAGTTTCTTCAACACTTCAGAACTCTCTCTCATGTCGCATTTTCTGTTCCAGACATGCAGCTACCTGACTCTGCTCCACACACACTAACCACGGACTCAAACGCATGTAAACAAAAGCTCTGGTATTAAAATCTATCCAGCTGACGTGAAGCAGGCAGAAAAAAAACTTACAGGTAGATGAACGCAGACTCCTGTCCGCAGGGAAAACACCGGTCTGTCGTCTCCATGGCTACAAGGTAGAGCGACAGCAAGGACAACCAATCACACGTTAGTATGATGCGGCAGAGCCAATCAGTGAGCTTGTAGGCGGGTCTAAGGAAAAATAGACTTCAGCTTGAGGCGGCTGCCTCCGCATGGTCCTAGTGCCCGATTTGTATCACAGTATAACAGTTTTGTACGGTAAAATCTGACGAACGACCAGAAAAAGGGCACTTTGGGCACTTAGGACAAAAGGGGCAGGGTCTCAAGCACCCTCCGCACCCCCCTCTGCACGTGCCTGGTGAAGAGAGAGCTGAGGCAGAAGGCGAAGCTCTCGATTTTCTCATCGATCTACGTTCCTACCCTCATCTATGGTCATGAGCTTTGGGTAGTGACCAAAACAACGAGATCGCGGATACAAGCGGCTGAAATGAGTTTTCTCCGCAGAGTGGCTGGGCTCTCCCTTAGAGATAGGGTGAGAAGCTCGGTCATCCAGGAGGGACTCGGAGTAGACCTGCTGCTCCTCCACATCGAGAGGAGCCAGTTGAGGTGGCTCGGGTATCTGGTCAGGATGCCTCCTGGACGACTCCCTGGTGAGGTTTTCTGGGCACGTCCAACTGGGTGGAGGCCTAAAGGTAACAGGCTGGAGGTGTCTCTCACCTGGCCAGGGAACACCTTGGGATTCCCCCGAAGGAGCTGGCCCAAATAGCTGGGGAGAGGGAAGTCTGGGCCTCCCTGCTTAGGCTGCTGCCCCTGCGACTCGACCCCAGATAAGCGGAAGAGTTTATATTTAGTAACAATACTCCAAAGCGGTATTGTCCATCCATCCATTCATTGTTACTAAATGTAGAAACATGTTTTACTTTACTGCTTCCTCGTTTATCAAGAAAAGCTGGAGGTGCAGATTTGAGGATGAATGTGTGAACACAGGAGGTAAACTTCAGATGAATTAAATCAATTTCCACCGTGACTCGCTGGTGCTGAATGTGATTTTAAATGCAAACATTTAGAAACATTTAACCTGACAGGGCTATGAAATCAGCTCAAGTTGGTGTTTATCTACAGGGTTGCAGCTAATAACTGTTTTCATCAGCCAGTCTGTGCTTTTTTAACCTAGTTTGTTTGTTTCACCATAAAATCAGTTAGGCTTGATACAACCTAGATGTATCGTTTCTCCTCTCCATGCTCCTGCAGCTGAAGCGTTAATTGTGAATGTCAGCACCCCCCTTAGACATGAATACGATGAAAGGATCAGTAAGCTATGTGACTGATGCTTCTGATGCTTTGGTTTATTTTTTTAGCTTCACTCTGCAGCTGCATAGAAACATTTCTCAGCCTTTAGCTTGTGGCTGGTGTGCTTTTACCACTTAGGAAACTACTGAAGCATTTTGAATTGCACACATATCCCATTCTTAAATGTAGAGCCTCCTTTCACTCAGTAAATCTAAACTGTCTCAGGAATTGTGGGAAGTCGAGCAGAAGAACTGACAGACTGATTAACTCAAGACCAATATGGTGCACCGGTGAGAAGGAATCCTCCAGCCTGCTGCCGACGGGGTCCTTTCACTCCTGATCACAGGGCTGTGATCACACACGCACACACACACACACACACACACACACACACACACACACACACACACACACACACACACACACACACACACACACACGCACGCACGCACGCACGCACGCACGCACACACACACACACACACACACACACACACACACACACACACACACACATCTTCATAGTAAACAGTGAGCTTGGCAGACCTTGCAGACAAGCTCCTCAGGCAGAGATGTAGATGCTGTTTACTGATCTGAGTGGTTCACAGCATAGAGCTCATATAGCCCTGACCTTTGGACACCAAAGCTAGCGAGCCTATTCCTTCTGAGATTTGACGTGTTCTGATGTTGCGGCGTTGAAGCCGGACACTAACCTGCTGAGAAGTTGGTCGATGTGTCACAGCCGATGTCAAGGTTTCCACCAGGAAGAGGAAGGAAAAGTTATTACACCAGCGAGGAAATACAGGGTTCAGTCATGGTTTGGTCTAGCCTGGCAAGCCAGACTAAATAAATGTATTATTTAGTCTGGCCACACTCCATTGACAGCTCTCGGTTGTGAGGCAGGTTCTACCTTTGTCTTTCAAATGATCTCCGCATTCCACTGGACAATGAATGCGACATACTCTTGTTTCACTCTGTTGCATCATCCCACCCACCAGGCATATAGAGTGCCCTGATTGGCCCACAAAGCGGATAAAGCTCTGTGATTTGTTCACTAAGCAGATAGAGCACCATGATTGGCCCACCATTATGGACCAATCACAGCTCTTTATGTGTTTGAAACCCCTCTAGAGAGCTGTGATTGGCTAGCCAGAGTCCTGGTAGGAGCTGCTGAGGTTCCAATGGAGCATGCCTAGACCAAACTTTGCAAAGCAAGAATTTGGTCTAGTTCACTAGGCTAGGTTTGGTCCTGGACTCATGCAGATTCAGCTACAGGTTTATTGTTCCAGGTGTTTAGCTTTATCACAGATGTCTCCGTTGAGTTTCTGGGGTGCTTATAGATTTATTTTATCTTGGAAAAGGGAAAAGTACCAAAATCTAAAATTTGCTAATTGGAAACAAAGTTAAATATTGTCCTGATAAATACTTTACAGTTTAAAGCTTCTCAGCTATGTAAAAGAAAAATAAATTAATTAACCCTCTCAGGCTCTAACTTAAGTCATTCAGGGGAACCTCTGAGTTTAAAAATGCTGATGAAATACGTATGTGGAATAACCAGGTAGGTAGGTTTTAACGTTGCTAATCTGCAACGCCTGCCTCCAGAGGGTTAAACACTTGAGAAACAAAACCTAGAGTTCACATTTTAATGAGACTGCAGACACTGATTTGGTTCAGCAGATGGAAAAAACGCAATAAACATATTTGGGCCTGTTTAGGAAGAGTAACAAGTGAACTGTTTGGTAACACTCAGGAAGATTTAAGACAATAACTATAATTATAGCTTAATTACTACTGCGTCAGTTGAAAAATGGACAGACAGTGCTGCTATAAAAGCAGAGAAGAGCTGCTACCGGAGCCACTTTTTTGTCAGTTACAATGTTATTGTTGTCATTTGAAGTTAAACTAAAACTAAATTTTAATTTAATTCAACCCTGATGCTTTTTACCAAAAGTGAGCAGTGAATAAAATGTAAATGTATTACAAAATGATTTTCGAATCATAACAATCGATAATGTTTTTTTTTCATGGTTGGAGAGGATTGGTTCAGAGCATTGGTAGTGGGGTTCTGTAGAAAGTTATGTTAACACACTATGGGTGATAAACTTCAGTTAGAAAATTTTGAGGTTAGTTCTGACAGGATTGATAGGTTAACTGCTAGTCAGATTTGGGCCACATTCCAGGTGCTAGTGGCTCTTATGAATGCTGTTCTATAACCATGACTTTCACATTTCAGATATATTCAAATAAAAAAACGGAAAACAATACTAGTTAGTAGGGCTGGACGATATAAAAAAAGTATGTCGATAACATTTTTTTATATTGATCGATAAATAATTTTTGAAAAATATGTTATAAATAGTAGAAAATATGTGACGTGCACCCCTGGCCATTTTGTTTGGTATTTTGATTTTTTTCTCCACCTCTTTTCACTGCAACATTTTTAGGGCTGCCACAAACGACTATTTTAGTAGTCGACCAATCGTGTCATTTATAAAAGTTTAGCTTATTGCTCCAGGATGCTCTGATCATTAGCTTCCAGTCTGAGGTGTGATCAGCTATGGGCCATCTAATAATAAAGACAAGATGATAGCTTATCAAACAACTTTAATTAACTTCATAACCTGTTGATACAAATGCTACAGTCAAATGGAGGTAGGCACCTAAAACCAACAAAAACTTGTGTTCATAAGAGGCATGGTGGCAAGGTTGAAGCGCTTCATCTTCCAATCTTAACTCAGGAAATAGCAGGACACACCAAGGTACGCCTCTGTAGCACGGCTGGTCCACACGTCAGCAGTCAGGGACCATCAACAGCTCTGAGGGTCTGCTTTAGCATAAAGATAAAAGATATTAAAGTTAGTTTATTTACCAGATTAATATTTCTGTTGTTACGTTAGACATCTTTCAGCGTGATACCTGCTCCCAAAGTGGTTAGCTGAACCGTGTAGCCGCTAATAATCACCGGCGGGGAAAACACAGATCGCCATCTTTCTCCTTTTGGTCTGAGGCAGGGAAAACACAGACTGTTTATTGAGCATGCTCAACTTAAAGAGCATTCCAGCGCACGCACAGTTCATGTGAAGTCACCACTCAAGTCACGTGACATGCCTTTGTTTCACACACACAATATAATCAACATCTGTTAAATCAAATAAAGTTGGTTAAGATTTAACACAAAAAATGCTTTATGCTTTAAAAATATTAGTTTCTTGATTGTTCAGTCAGCAACCTTTTAATTTTATCATTATTATATTCTAATGTTTATTTATTAACCGTTATTACTGTCCAGAGAGAAACTAACACACACACACACACACACACACACACACACACACACACACACACACACACACACACACACACACACACACACACACACAGCCTGGTAGATAGTTGTCATCATATATATGTCTGTGGTTGTCGTGGTAACCTGGGTTGAGCTGCTTGATCATCTCTGAAACCTTGATATCGACCATGGACAGCAGTCTAGTGACCAACACACTCACGATGGCCTCGGTCAGGACGTTAGCTTGCTGAGGTGTGCACATAAAAAACTCGTCCACTGAAGAGGAGCACTGTTATTAACACCAGCGGTGGAAAGAGTACTAAAATTTCGTACTTAAGTACGAGTACCAGTACTTTGGTAATTTTTTACTCAAGTACAAGTAAAAGTACTTGCCTAAATTTTTACTCAAGTAAAAGTAAAAAGTATCGTAAATAAAATGTACTCAAAGTAAAAGTTACTTAGTTACATTTTTGTCAGTGTAAAGATGGCTACATCAGTGCAAAACCACAGCACCAGTTCACAACACGCTTGTGCACGCACACACACGGACACACACACAGTTTGATGGAAGGATCAGTGAGAACAGGACGTGCACATTGATTGGACGAGGTTTTTCTAGGATTGTACGTTTCAACTGTGATTAAAATTATTCTTTATTTTGAAAAAAAATGTTAATTTTTAGATGCCATCAGCATGTGAGGTATCTCAATGTTCTCATGACAAAACTCTAACATGAGACTGTGCTCTAACCTGTCACATAACAAGCTAAATAAAAGTCAAACATTTCAGATGGACCGTATGACAGCTGCTAACGTTGGCCCTGCCCTACTTTACCTCCACATTACAGTTCCTTTATCCATGTCTGTCCTAGAGCTCCTCTCTGACCTTCTTGCTTATTTAGAGCAGCTGATTTTTAAAGTTAGCAGAGTTCATCCTTGGTAGTGGGGTCACTCACTCATTTAAAGATATCGGCCAGAGGCAAAATTCGTTTGAACAGCATGTGTAAATGTGTATTAAAATCTCAGATGAAAAAGGTTTTTGGATTTTGACGGCTGGAATTGTAAGAAAATCTGATGTATGTGACCGGCGAGGGAAAAACAGAAACTAACTTCCGGTCTAAGCCCTGGGCAGCTGGTGACATTTCACATGGAGCTCTGCTGAAACAGCTGTAGTAAACAACGCCTGACTCCGGTGTTTCTGCGTTAGCATTATAGCAGAGAACATTGTGTCATCAATCAGATGTAGCTTCTGAAGCCTCTACTGGTCCATCAGATTTGTTTTTTCTCTGGGATACGGCGACGAGGACGGATATTGGATTACCGGAGAAGTTCAACTGAACTCCGACCCTGCCAGCTGGATATCACTACCAGAGGTGCAGACATGTTTTAGACCGTTTGACTCAGAAGACCTGCGACCCGATTTGGACATAGAGAAGGATTCTGTTCATCTTCAGAACCAAAATCGGTACAGGTTGTTTACTTTTCTTAAATATTTTATTTCTGTGCTCCACTGGGAGCTCTAAGCCGACGAGTTCTCAGCTGGTCTTAGCTCCATCATGTGTCCCAATATAGTTCAGTAATCTACAGTTTTACTGCTGTGTGTATTTATTGATATAACTCTGGAAAATATTTAACCAACAATTTACCAGAATAAATCTTCCTGATGCTGGAGTAACTCCTTAGTTCAACTCGTTGTTTGCACCAATCCAGGATGTCATGGAGGTTTTAATGTTGAAATATAGAGATCATCTTTTAGATTATATGTGTGTGTGTGTGTGTGTGTGTGTGTGTGTGTGTGTGTGTGTGTGTGTGTGTGTGTGTGTGTGTGGTAGCTTTCCCAAAGGACTTGTTCTTTCCTTACCGGAGCGAACACGGTTAGCAGTTTTGCTGCAGTCATGCTAACGGGACTCGTCAAGAGTCCAGAAGTAGCGGTGCAGTTCTAGATGGACTTATAGATGTAGGTTATTATTTTAGATGAGACCTCTTAGGGGCTCGACACATGGGAGGCGATAAACGACCGGGATCAGCTAAATTTGTCGCTGTCGCTTTTATTACCTTGACACACGGGAGGCGACCTGCGGCAGCGGCAAAGCCGTCTACGCGTTCTGTTCCATGGCGAAATTGAAACTTCTGTTGTTTTGTTTGGCTGCGTCAGGTTGGAGGGAATTAAGGTTATTTAAGCGGTTCAGAGTAAATAAAGTGGTAGATATGATGTTTCACAAGGTGCTGCTAGTTATGTGAAATCTAACTTCTGATTTTACTATAAAACATAATAATAATCAACTTCTCCTTCATGTTTGCTCGGAGGTGTACGGAGCATCCTGTCCGCTCATTGGTCAGTGAATGAAACCTCCATTGATTGGTCCTCGTCCGAGCGACGGCGATGAAAAGTTGAAAATGTTTCAACTTTCTGGGATTGCGTCATTGGGTCGCCTGTGCACGACATGTGCACGAGCGCTAAATTTCACACGCACGTTTTTCGCGTTTCGCTTAGTAGGAGGGAGACCCGCGATTATCGCTTTGTCGCGCATGTCTCATTGAAAATGAATGGAGGAGAGGCGATGTTGCCTCGCGCGTGTCGAGCCCGTTAGGGCTCAGACCTTTTGCTGCAGCTGTAAATGCAATTTTACGTAATATTCCTTGCACTCACAGAGCACAGTCGCTTCTGCTTTGCTCCCTTATCTTTTTTCCCAAGGCTCTTTTGTCCTGTCTGCCTACAGAGCGCTTCTCTGCATTACCTCTGGAAATCACTATTTTTCAGAAATGGATTTAATTAATTGGTCATTCAACGCAATTGATAAGATTTTTTCTACGATGAGAACGGAGGAGGGGGCTCGCTCATGCCTTCACGGGACACACGCAGCGGGATATATGCTCGATTCCTGGAAGGAGTGGAATGTCATCTGTCTCTCTAGCTGTCCATTGAGGACGTCGAAGATGTGTAGATATTTGGCCTGATGATCACTGGATTTCTTCAGATTAGAGTGGGAGGATATCTGGTTTTCCGAAAAATTGGGATGACGGGAGCGATTGGAGGGCGACCCGCAACCATGGACGGCCCCGTCCGGGTGGAGACCTCACAGACTGGGAAGTTACTCGAGGTGAATCACAAGCTGGACAATGTCTTAGCTGCGTTACCGGTGTTAGTGTGCAAAATGGATGTCATCTCGGAGAGAGTCACCGGACGGTGTGGAGATGTTTAATAACCCGAATTGGCTTCACTGGAGGACTGGAATGACCAGTTACAGACTGAAGGCAGAGGGGAAAGTTATCTCTGCCTGACCCAAACACAGTCTTGTTGTCCTTATCTGACGCCAAGGCAGCCTTGAAGCTGCAAACAAATCATCCCCCATGAAGGAAGGAATGCAGACAGATGCTGTGGAACCCGTCCCCCCCCCCCCCCCCCCGTCCCCCCCGCCTTCAGATTGGGGACTTCACAGCCAGGTCATCAACCTGCAGGAATGTGCTCTGCGCCCCTCCCGAGATCTCTCTCCCTCCTGTGGACACAGCTGGCTGAGCGCTGAGTGGCTGCTAGCCCTGAAAAAAACAGGATCCCAGGCCCCCCCCCCCCCAATGGTGTCTCATGTTGTGAATGTTGCAATTCGTGCTTATATGTCTGAGGTGTTTTTTTTTTTTTTTTTGCATAGTACAGCTACGCCCTGTCGGGTGTAACAATGATATGCCTGTTTTTTCCCTCCTGTAATTCCTTTTCATCTATTAAGGTAGCGCGACTCATGTTGCGAATGACCGCAGTCACCAATTCTTGTCATGTGTCTTGCCCATGTATGTCTGATCTCTGAATTGTGTGTACTGAAACTCAATTTCGTTTCTCTGTATGTCTTGCACATGTGGTGGAAATGACAATAAAATGACTTTGACTAATTAGGAGCATGAAAGTAAACAAATAACAGTGATCCACAATACTAGCATCAGCAGCTAGCTTGTTTTACCTGCTGGAGTGACGTATGCGACACACAGTTCTTCACTGTCTGGAGGAGAGGATTTGGATTTTCTGTAATGATTTATGACAAAAGTCCTTAAGAAAATAAAAAACTGAACCCAGTAAATGCTTATATAGATGGTAAAGTGTAGTTATTTTGCATTTCTACAATTTTAATGCCGAGCCAATACCTTTAACCCTTCACCACTGAAATCAGTTTGTTCATTCCAATCCTCCTAAATAATCCTCTAATCGTCCAACTGGAATCCTTAAGGGTCCCGTAACGTCCATCCTGTCAGAACAGGCCTTGGGAGCCCAGGTGTTACTAGAACTAATGGTGTCTCCTCACCAGCGTGAGCCTCCAAACTGTGAAGGTTGGTCTCCAAACATGAACTTTAAATTTATGCATTTATCTCCTCTTGTAACACTTTAACATGTTTTAAAAGGCTTGCATCATGATATGTTACGCCTCCCAGACCAAAGATCGGTCCAATATAAGAGAAACCATTATCATTAACACTGCAGAGACGTCATTGTTTATGAAATACAAGTTATTTTCCTGAGCCATTACTTCAGCCAAGATATAGGATGCATGGATTTGATGAAACCACTCTGTCTCATGCAGTCCTATATGTGTAACACACACACACACACCCACACACACACACACACACACACACACACACACACACGCACGCACGCACGCACGCACGCACACACACACACACACACACACTGCAGCATTTTAGAATCTTTTGAATGACTAATTTAACTACATTGAACTGCTTTAGTAATATTTTAATCTCTTATTCTTGAGTAAAATAAAGAAACAAGCTAAATCTTCACATATCTGTGGCTTCAAGAAGCATCTTCTGAGTTCAAACACGGATGGAGCACAATGTTTACACCTTGTTGTATGTTCACCGGTATGATAATGATGAAGCGGTATATTCAGTTAACATGGTTTTATTAACCAGCAGAACAGCAGACAACTTACATGCATGGACTCACTAACTGAATGCCAACCATACCACCCAACCATTGACATATGGCACTCAACACATACACAGACCTACCCGGAGGTACGGCAAGCGGATTAGGACAAAATACTAAACTAACAGCAGGTTGTCTACACACCTGAACAGTATCAGGATGTTTTAACTCACGGAGGCCTGCAGGTCTTCCGTTTTATGAGCAGAGCACTGATAATCCGCTTGTTATGAGCGCTAAACGTTATTTTGCCGCTTCCGTGCGGAGCGGTAGAGAAACACATTTCAAACACGGAACCGAGTCCGGCTACCGAACCGAGTGGAACTCTGATGACGGAATTCTGATGACGTCACACCGGTGCGCGAAGGTGCGGGTTCCAACCCACAGGAGAGGAGGGAGAGAGGAGGTAAACAGCGAGTGGATCACAGGGCCTGAACTGATGTTTTGGAGCTAAACTGCAGTAAAAATGGCTGTTTGTCCTCATTATCAGGTGTAAACCCCCCCCGGTTTAGACGCAGCGCTCATGCAGGTGTCTCTTTCTGTTCCGATGCTGCTACACGTAATATTTTTAATTTATTAAGCCTACAATTTATTTTTACTCAGTAACGGATATGATTTAAAATGTAGCGAATTACAATTCTTTTTTAAAAACGTACTCAAGTAAAAGTAAAAGTACAGTAAAATTTTATTTTGTGTTTTGTTAAAAGGACAGCAATTAAAACTACTAATTTAAAAATAGAAAGGGGGAATTAAACCAAGGAAAAGAAAATAATTGGTGTTACCAGGCTGGAGCTTACCAAGGTAAGGTGGACCCACTGGAGGTTCTAGCAACAACACAAACTAAAGTCACCCAAAGCACCAGTGAACAGTCACACAGATGTGAAGGGGGGCCCACACCAACTCGCACACGGAAGAACCACCGCCACCACCCTTGGCTCCAGCCTGGACAAAACAAATAAAAGTTAAAAACCACAATAAAATAAACTCTGTTAAAATGTACAATAGTGCTCCAAAATCCTCGTGCGTCAGAGGGGAGAAAGGTCTCCCTTTCCACTCCAACCAACACGCTGGGTGGGAGAACGTCTGGCGGAGGAGGACCAGCACTGATTAAAATGCTCGGTTATGCTCTGAGTGAGCGGCGGCCAAAAACAGCTCCCGATAGGTCGGTCCGCTCTGTCGAACCGCTCCTCGGTTGTTGAGGGAGAGAGAGGAGGGGTGTCACAGCAGCGACTCAAAACACTTTGTCGTAGCACCACAACACCTCGGGTCCTAGAAGGCAAGCACGCTTCTTTTCCAACAGCACGCAGTAACGTTACAGCTTTCGTCAGGCTTCCAAATGTCGCCTCTGTCGCGATCCACACACATCCAGCTTACGCTGCCACTGTTCCAAAATACAGCTACTGTTTCGTAGCGCAGCTACTTCCGTAAACAAGGGAGGAAACACCGCCTGAGTCTGCTTTTTATACCCACAGCTCCCCTACTGGTGACTGGCGGGGTCAGGTGTTATTTATTAAAATCAGGAGCAGATGACCTCATCCTGCTACACAAAGCAAAAAGCAACTTGATAGTAATGGAAATGTTTATAAAATAACCAGTAACAGATTGTTTGCTGTAGGAGGAGAGTATTCTTCTTTGGTTTGGGTCATGTGGTTATGCTGTGACTAGCCTTAAGCCTATCAATATCTGTTTCTTAGGAGGACATATTCAGTTGGTTGTGACTTCCACCTAACACCTAAATGAAATCTAAGGAACATGAAAATATTTTACCTACATGTACTCTATGATGTAAGGTTTAAAAAAAGTTTAATTACAAATTCCATCTTGTGACTTTTCCTTTTAAACCTGGATAAGTTGACTGGGAACTGAGAGGACATAAATGGAAACCATCAGATGAAGCCAGATGGTCATTCCGACCTGCTAGAAGCCCAGCAGGAGTGACTCTGAGCAGAGACATTAATGAGCTTTTGTCGAAGCAGTCATTTGGTCTGATTAAGGCACCGACTCGCTGCTGTAGTCTCACCTGGTTGTCTCGGATGGCAGACATCCCTCCATTACATTACTAACCTCCACGCTCCTCCGTTCCTCTGCTTTCATCTTTAGCATAGCCACTTTTCGACATCTCTTTGATTGCGGTGCAGAAATCCGAAGACATGGTTTTGATTAGTGTCCTCTGTTTGATGCTTTTTCCACTGAGAACAACGTGGGGATTTAATGCAGATTTATGCAGACCTTAAACTAAAGAAAGACAGAAAAATCAACGTGACCTCCAGAGTAAGTGGAATTAGCAAATGCATGTTTGGAAAGATACTGTTTCAAGTTAAAGACCATTAAACCTGTTTTCAGTAAATGTAGTGTTATTTTATCTGTGAAAGGCTCTGCATTTGTCTTTATAATAACTTTACTTTGAAGTTTTTAAATAGAGAGAAATGAATTCTGACCTCCAACACAAAACACTTTCATAAAGTTTCTGCTTTTCTGTATTATTAGAAAAGAAAATAACATCCATGCGAGTTGATAAGGGCCAGGGTACCACTTTACAATGAGACTACCATAATTAATAGTTAATAATGTGGTTAATAATTAGGCTGTGAACACTTATAACTTATATGCATGGTTGTAATTGGATTAAATAAAATGTGGCTTTATTCATGCTAAATACTGAGCTAATCTGTGTAATGTGGTTTATTGTTATCGGAAACCCACATCAGACGCTATCTGTGGCTGTGTCTCAATTCAGGGTCTGCATCCTACGTCGGCCGGATTCGTCAGCTGGTTACGTCACAGCGCCGCGACTAGGCCTGTCCCAATTCGAAGACTCCTTCAAATGCGGTCGACGAATACGCCTGAATGAACTCTTGAATTTTATTTTGGTTTACAAATGAGAATTATTTACTAGAGGGTATCTTGCTGGGTCTTAAAGTCTTAAAAGGTGATAAATCGGTTTTGGTCAAATTAAGACCCTTAAGTATTAAAAACTATTATCACATCTTTGCTCAGGCTCAGCTTGTCGAAAGTATTTTCTCCGAATTAGCTCTCCAACAGTCAAGGAAATGATTAAAAAGCTAAATAAAACTTCGAGCTCCATCGTTTAAAGTTCCTTCTCCCTTCTGCTCAGCGGTTCCACGGTTGCTAGGCGACGGAACGTTCGCCGAGGGAGAGGTGGGAATTCATGAAGGCTAGGCCTGTCCAAATTCACAGCCGTTAACATCCGGTCTACCCGGCTGACGGAGGACCCAGCCCACGTCAGCGGGGTGGGCTGGTCCTTTGAAGGATGCAGACCCTGAATTGAGACACAGCCTTTTTGTCTATATTTCCAGTGTAACGTCACGTAATGGCGACTATATGTAGTGTTAATGGCTACATATCTAGGAATTAAAGGCTGTTGCTATCAGCTTATGTTTTAATTCCTAAGAAGATCAAACAAATTAACGAATGATATATATATATATATATATATATATATATATATATACTGTATATATGGATATATATATATATATATATATATATATATATATATATATATATATATATATATATACTGTATATATTGATATATACATATAATAGATATAAATTCATACAGAAAGTTGCTCAGTCTATGTTAATCAAAAGATTATAATATTTATTTTTAAAGATTTAATTTAATAGCAAATGTTATTTGTTAATTCAGAAGACCTAAAGATCTTTGCTTGTTCAGTGATCAATGTACACCCACTCTGTATTTATTTCAAGAGAGTCAAGTTTAAAAAGGTTAAGAAATTTATTACTAAACAGTTTAAACATGACAATTTACAAGACAATTTATAAAAGCTTTGGTACTCTACGTCACAACCTGATTGGTTAGAAATGATAATAGCCATCTTTTAAAACAGAACTCTTGTCATTTGCGAGTGAGTTCTAGAGAAGTTGGGACGGCCGCCCAACACTCTTTAACCAACAAAGCGATTTCTGTCACGCTGGCAGAATTGCTCCGACACAACAAAACAACACCTGCAGAACAAAGCTGATGCTACGAGATTCCTTAAGAATCTGCAGACGCAAACCAATTCCACCTGTGAGCCTGCGGCATCTCTAGGACCGGAACGAGTCGGTACCATCGGTCTTCCCTACCGGACCCAGTACCCTGAGGCTGTTCAACATCCTCCCTTGACCTCCGGATCCACGACGAGGGTCGCCTGACGGTGAGGTAGACACAGATTGCGTCTGAATGCTCTTTAATAAGAACAACTTAGCTTATTGACAAAACCAAATTCTTTCTCCACCCAGAACGCGTCCTGTCTTTAAGATACACGTTCTGAGACATGCATTCACTCGCAAACAAAACACACTTCACTTTAGATTCATCCAAACACAGGGTTGCTTTTTAATACCAAAGTCTTTTAATACCAAAGCTTTTATAAATTGTCTTGTAAATTGTCATGTTTAAATTGTTTATTAATACATTTCTTAACCTTGTTAAACTTGACACTTTCTTGAAATAAACACAGAGTGGGTGCACACTGATCACTGAACAAGCAAAGATCTTTTGATCTTCTGAATTAACAAATAACTTTTGCTATTAAATTAAATCTTTAAGTAAATAATATAATCTTTTGATTAACATAAACCAAGCAACTTGCTGTATGTATGTACATCCATATATATGCATGTATATCCATATATATATATATATATGATATAAATTCTTGGTGTATGAATTTTTTTCTATTATGTATATATATATATATATATATGGACATGTGTATATATATATATATATATATATATATATATATATATATATATATATATATATATATATACATGTACATTTCATTCGTTAATTTGTTTGATCTTCTTAGGAATTAAAACATAAACTGATAGCAACAGCCTTTAATTCCTAGATATGTAGCTCATTAACACTACACCCATTTTCAGAGACCCTCTTGGTGGATCCGAAAGTCAGACAGGTCGGATGACCGCTGGCAACGGAGGGCGGTAGAATATCGTGGCACCGATCCTTTCAGTCCAGAGATGTCTCGGGTCACGACAGACGGATGGAACCGAGCGTCTGGGACTCTTAAGGAGTCTAAACAATATCAGCTTATTCTGTAGGAACTATTTGGTTGTATCAGCTTTGCAGGGGCAAAAAAGATTTTGACGACATGTCAAAATCTTTGGTGGATTAAAGAGGTATGCTTCAGGTGGCCGGTCTGAAGCTTCTCTAGAACTAAAGAATCACCAGCGTGACCTGGTTTTACTGTTCTCATGTTATGATTGTGTAGCCAACCAAAGGTTGACAAGTTTGGATGTTACCAAGAATCTCAGGCCCTGTCCACACGTAGCCGAGGATCTGCCAAAACGTAGATATTTTTCTACGTTTTGGCCTGTCATCCACACGAAAACTGAGTTTTTTCACACGAAAACGGATCTTTTTAAAAACTCCGGCCAAAGTGAAGATCTGCGTTTTCTCCGTTTTGGGTGTCTGCGTGTGGACAGACAAAACCGGAGTTTTAAGGTCCGCAACGTCACTTTCCGCGACAAAAAATGCTGACATCATGTGTGCGACCTGTGTTTACACTAGCCGACAGCATGGATGCCCTCAGAGCTGCGTTCGCTTTATCAATTGTCCAAGCGCTTTCTGCTTGTTTGTTTTTGCAAGCGGAATTACTGCTCCTTGCAGAAGACCACAGACGAAGGACGAGGTTAAGAACGGGGGAAGTACTGCTGCCTACAGGTCTGGCATGTCCTTAACAACGTATTTATCCAGGTACGTGTGGACAGAGTTTCTTTTTAAAACGAGGTGGTGTGGATGCAAGTTTTTGGAGGGGCGGATATTTGTTTAAAAAAAACGGCTACGTGTGGACTAGGCCTCAGAAACACGCCTTCTTTGATCCTAAGGCTCTGATCTGGGTAAAAGGTTAATTATGTGTCATGGACTTAACTTTACCTTACTTTATACTTGTGTGAGTGCAAATGTTATGACCTTGTCAATAAACATGCAGAAACAATCATTGAGCAGAGATTAATGAAGCATTTCATTATTTATAATTATTATAAGTAGCAATAAACAAACGTTTATTTAATGATTATCTGGCTTAAGTTTTAGAAGTTCAAATTTAATTTTAAAATCTTCTTTCTTCTTTGAAGCAAGGAGTTTAGAGAAAAGGGTGCTCTGTGAGGGACCTTGGAAAGAACAGGATGTCCACTTTATGATTCCAGGATGTCAACAAGCAGTTCAGGACCTTGTGTCTTGTTGGCAGCTAGAATATCAAATCCACCTCATAGGACTGAATTAGGTCTGTAGATGACTGTAGGTCATCTGTAGGTGAAAACTGACCATTTGTGGACATCACATCTGTTTATTTATAAGATACTCTCATCTGGCTAATTTTTAAAATCATATTGCGTCTTTCTCTCCATATGAGCAGCTTTATAGCCTGCTGTGTTTTGGCCACTAGAACAACAGGAGACGGTTTTTAACCCATAATTTCAGTTAATGTTATTCAGGAAAATGGAGCTTAGACTCAAACTGCTCCTGTTAGCAGGGAATGTGGACACTAGGATCCAGACTAAAATATAAAAAGATGTCTGATCCTGTCTAAGGAGTGAACATGCCTTGGTATTTATTATTCTTTCCTAGCAGTTGGTTTTGAAATGTCTGAACAGTTTTAGCCTCCTGTGACAACAGGTGGAAACCAGTAACCGACGTGACTCCTCCTGGTGAATTCTTTGCTCGCCGCTCGTCCCCTCCCCCTGAAGGCAGGAGAGAGAAAGTCATTCAGTCTCTGAGAGTGGATTAAATAAATCAGCTCAACATTTTAGCCTTCATTGATCTGGAGTTACCTCTCACTGAGCTGAGCTGGTGCTGAGACACACACACACACACACACACATACACATACACATACACATACACATACACATACACATACACATACACATACACATACACATACACACATACACACATACACATACACATACACATACACATACACATACACATACACATACACATACACATACACATACACATACACATACACATGCACATACACATACACATACACATACACATGCACATACACACACACACACACACATACACATACACACACACATACACATACACATACACATACACATACACACATACACATACACATACACATACACATACACATACACATACACATACACATACACACACACACACACACACACACACACACACACACACACACACACACACACACACACGCGCGCACGCTCGGGTTTACGTGCTTGACCCAAGACATGCAGAACTGGGCCTGCAAGTAGATGCTGGATTTGTAGGAGGTCTGGTGGTTTGGTGGTGGAGGAGGAGTGGAGGTCTTACTGTGCTGCTGGGGAGATGGTACGTGGGGAGGTCTGTTAGGTCTGAAGTGGCGGGATCCAAGTGTCCAGTGGAATTGAGATAAGGGCTCCAGAGAGGGTTGCATGAACAGTGAGAGAAGATGTGGAGAGGAAGATGCAGGCTGAAGAGAGGTCCAGGAGTATGGCTGAAGGTGTGAAGTTGAGCAGGATCTGGGAAAAACAAGGAGCAAACGTCAGGTAGAGTAAGCAATAAAAGAACTAGACTAGAGTTTCCTAGAGACTGCGTGGCAGGAGAATATCCAACTGGAGATACCCGTGTGGAGTAATCAACCGGTGTTAGCAGTGGTCTCCCTCCTCCTTTTAAGCCAGCAGTGGCTGATGATCAATCTGCTGCAGCTGGTCCCGTTCAGGCACCGCTCACCTGGAATGAATGCTAGAGGCTGATTAGAGGATGAGCTCACCTCATGAGACCATCACATCAGACCATGTTTGTGTGGACCTCCATTGACTTCTATTCATTTTAGTGACTCCACTATGCCTAACCCATTTACCCTAATCCTAACCTTAACCATTGGTTTGTTTTTCCATAACTAACTAACCCAGACTAAAAAAGGTAATTCACACCATACCTCTAAGACCAAGTTTTATAATCAGTCACTCTGAGTTTTTTGTGCAAGTTGAACATGAAAATCGTCTCCTACGCCTATCTCCTGCATTAGCTTCTGATTGAAAATAGATGGTGAATATGTGATTAGAAAATCCTGACAGATCTACGTCACACTGTCACTTAACATTCATGGACTCACCCATCTTGACTCACAACAGGGAAGGATGTTGTTGGTTAGCGTACAGGAAACAGCAGAGTGTGTCTCGGCTAGGAAAAGCTAACTGTTAATTAACTCAAGACTCAAGACTCAAGACAACTTTATTAGTCCCCGAGGGGCAATTCGAGACAGCATTGTGAAGCAACCGGCACTAAAATCTCTAAATTCTAAAAACACATCCAAATTACACATTTGTAAAACCCATAAAAACCTATATACACAATCATGTCATAAACTCACATGTGAATGACCAACAATGATTAAAACTTTGGCTCACTCACACACACACACACACACACACACACACACACACACACACACACACACACACACACACACACACACACACACACACACACATGTAACTACATGCACGCACACATACAAGTAATGCACACTCCCCCTATCTGCACTGAGAATTAAGAAGAAGCACAGCTCTGGGAACAAAGGAACTTCTCCTCCTCTGTGTTTTACAGCATGGGCATCGAAGTCGGCGTTTGGAGGGCAGCCACTCGAAAACAGTATGAAGAGGGTGTGATGGGTCTTTAATGATTTTCTGTGCTAAACTTCCTGTATGCTGGTCACATTGAGAAGTTAAGCTTCGCAGTGGTAGTCCAATGATCCGAGAGCACACCTTGACGGTGCTTTGTAGACGGCTTCTATACTGCAGGCTGACAGAATAAAACCAACAGGGGATGGAAAATGTGATAACACTTTCTATAAAAGAATAATAGAAAGTCAGTAAAATGTCCTTCCTGACTCCAAATGAATTCAACTTCCTCAGGAGGTAGAGTCGTTGCTGGCACTTTCTGAGGATGTCCTCGGTGTTGGAAGCAAATTTCAGGAGGTGATCAATGGTGGTCCCTAGATATTTATACTCTTCAACCAGCTCCACTGGCTGTCCATGAATGATAGTGGAGGCAGCGGTAACCAGCGCTCTCTGTTTGTTTGAGAAGGACACCACCATCTCCTTGGTTTTGGTCACATTCAGCTCCAGGCATGCAGTGTCACACCAATCCACAAACTTCTGCAGGACCTGCCCGTGGTAAACAGTAGGGCCTGACAGAAGAGACAGGAGCACAGTGTCATCAGCATATTTTACCATGTAACTGTCAGGCTGGATGGATCTACAGTCATCTGTGTAGAGAATGAAGAGTAGAGGAGACTACTTCACCACACAGCAGAACTCCTCCAGGTCTGTGATATTTGTGGAGATAAAACATCAGCACTGCAAGTCAGTGCCATAGTCACTTTGCCGTTATCTAATCAGAGGCAAAATGTCCAAATGTAAGGTCACAATTAGTTCTTGGAATGATGCAACGATATATGTTTCCCCCTGAGAATGTCTCGCAAGGCATTCATTCCTACTGGAGACCACTGCAAATGTATAAAAACTGAAATAGACAAACATTAACTTTGAAGAAAAAAAACATGATGAGGTTTTCTTAGGGGTTTAAGTGTAATGTGATGGAAGTGGTTACACTTATCATATGATCAATAAGATGTAATATTCCATTTAACATGAATTATCAATCTGATTGGTCTTTGAATATTTTATTTAATATTAACTTAGGTTCTTTGGATTATTCAGGGAAACACACACTTTATGTTAATTCAGTCAGAGTCAAGGATATAGTTTATCATTAATGAACCAGGAAAGATCAACTGTATTCTAAGAGGATAGGTAAGAATTCCTGCGTCTTTTGCAGCCTTGATGACTTCTAACATACCACAAGATATCAAAGAAAGTTTGCAGACTTCATATCGGCACCACGGTGTCAGATTGACGTGTACGAAGAAGTTTGGCCTGTGAGTTAAAAGTTAACTTCTGGGCATTTAGATGAAAACTTTGGCCTTTTGGTAATCTGCACAAGAAAAAAGTTTTGGCCGCTCCCCTGGCTAACATTGTTTCCACAGCACTGCTGCTCTTTACCCGCCAGTGTTGAACTACAAATGCTTCACCAGCGCAGACTAGGAATGCCTGCAAACTCAAGCATGATTGGCTCTGATCATTTCACAGTAAAATTCCTACTTATTGTACCTTTAAAAATGATCATTGAAAATAGTTTTAACTTCTCAGGTCCAGTCAGATGATGAATAAATACAACTTAATTGTTTTTGTTCAGTCTAGTCTGATACGTTCAAATCAACTAGAGCGGGACTATCACCCAAACCCAAAAACCCTCAAAGAGTTTTAGCTATGGGTACGAAAACATGCTAACAAAAAAAAAATCCGCTAATTCTGGTAAAAATCAGTGTGATTTATCTAAACGTTGCTTCTGCAGATGGTGAATCTTACTTTGCTGTCCACCAGCAAATAAACTAACTTCTTCTACTTACAATCCCTACTTCAAAAGAGCTGAATGTCCTCTTAAGAGACACAAAAAGACAGAAGTTATCTTGTTGGAAAGGGTCCACTAGTGCGTTGGTGGAGTGATATGAGTGGAGGCTGGTGCTAACTCTGTCAGGATTAATACTTTCATTAAGTAGAGGCATTAAAAACAAAGCTAATAAAGGAAACTGATACAGAAATGTTTGTGTGTTAGCTCATGGATCTCATGTTATGTAGAAAATAGAAACGGGCATTATTCCAGTTTTTACATGATTATTTTTGTGAGAGTTCTCTGTTTTTGGCTCACACACTCGCGCCTGTGTGGGTCTCCTGACCAGTCTGATTTCATGTGTTGCATTTAGAAAATGAGTGACTTTGGTTATGAAACAATTACAGTATGAAAACACCAAATATGCCCTGCGGTGGACTGGCTCTATGTCCAGGGTGTGCCCCGTCTGATTGCCCATTGACCGCTGGAGATAGGCACCAGCCCCCCGCGAGCCTACGTGGACAAAGCGGGTTCAGAAAATGGATGGAAAACACCAAATATAAACATTTTCTAGATCCAAACGAGCTCCGCTCAGCTTTAGGGATGGGTGGTGGGGGTGGGGCGCTGCTCCTTGTAAGGAGTAGGTTGAGATGGTTCAGGCAGCTGATTAGGATTCCTCCTGCTCACCTCCCTCTGGAGGATTTCTGGAGCCTAAGCAGAGACTCCCAGCCAGACCAAAGGGCCGTGTCAGATGATTTTTACATGAAACCAACACAATCTCTAAAACAAACCTTTTTACATTCCCAAGCAAATGCCATGTGTTTTACAGACACATGCCATTCCACTGATGTCTAATATTTCTGAAAAAAATCTATCAAATAATCTGAGTTGAATTACCATCCGATCATTAATGTAATATTTGTACGCCTGAGACGTCTAAAAGCAGAAATAGGGACTCCCACCTTTCTGTCCTCTTGTGATAGGATTGTTGTTTCTGCTTTCACCCGGAATAACCACTTCCTCCCCTTTTTAAAGAGCACATGATGCATCATCCTTCCTCAGACGGAGGTCCCCACTCCCACCCTCACGTAGGTATTTAAAGCTGCGGCTGCCATTTTTAGGTGCCTGTGATGTAACTGGTGGGATTTTAAATGTAATTCCGGTGTCGAGGAGAGACTGCTATCATAAATGTTTGATGAGGTACGAGGCGCTCTGCTTGCACTGACCAGACATTTCCGAGGCCGCCCCCGCTGAGGAAGAGGCTTTTTAAAAAGTCACTCTTCTCTGTCAGGGCCAGGTGGAAGCCCTCCGGTGCAAATGAATCATAGGGAGGCTGCCATATCCATAAAAGCGCACGTGGGTCCAGCCAACATGCACGCACACAGTTGCGTGCTCCCTTTCATGCACACCTCAGCCTGCTTTTTTTCCTCCTGCTTCCTTCTCGGCATCTTGTTCCCTGCCTCCACTCATCCTCCCGTGGGAGCCAACTTGGTACAGTATTTCTCTTTATTGGACATTTATCCCATTTGGCAGGTGAGGGCTCCCACTTCTCACTCCTACACAATCTCTCTGACGGTCTTCCAGTGATAAAACACAGCCTCAGTATGACCACGCTTGATTCCGTCGCTTGTTGTCTTTTATTTGAGGTTTGAAAGCTGGAGAAGGGCCAGTGGGCGCTCCCTGACAGGGAAGCAGCAGAGCGTGGCATTTCACCATCTGGGCCACACTGGGATCAGCTCAACATGGGGGCCTGATCTAGATACATCACTAACCATCAACGGCTTCAGAACGCTCGCCGCTTGTAACACGGGACAGGATGGGCGACAGAGTGCTCACCCCAAAGCAAGCACGATGGCACGAGTCTTCCTGCTCATTCCTCCCCTCCTCCTCCTCCTTTGTGCATATTGTGTCTCTTGGCAGAGCACAATATGCACAAAGTCTGGCTGTTGGGATTTCTGCAGATCAAAGTGACACTTGTTAACCCGCTGGAGGCAGGCGTTGCAGATTTGCAATGTTAAAACCTACCTACCTGGTAACTGCACATACTTATTTCATCAGCATTTTTTAACTCAGAAATACCCCTGAAGGACTTCAGTTGTTCGTCCTTTTATCAAAACTTCTTTAGAGCCTGAGAGGGTTAAAAGATGAAAAGTCACCCAATAAATCCTGACCCTAAATTTCAAGTTCATAAAATACATCAACCTGCCAATTAATGTGTGTGTGTGTGTGTGTTCATTCATGTGCATGTGTGTGTGGGTATGTATGTGCATATGTTCATGTGTGTGTCTGTGTTTGTGTGTGTGTGTGTGCGTGTGTGTGTGTGTGTGTGTGTGTGTGTGTGTGTGTGTGTGTGTGTGTGTGTGTGTGTGTGTGTGTTCATTCATGTGCATGTGTGTGTGGGTATATATGTCCGAGATGGCACGGCTCCCATCTACCTGAATCCTCTTGCAAAGGCTTACATCTCGGCCCGGCCGCTCCGGTCATCACAGGATTGTTGGCTAGCAGTGCCTACACCACACTCAGGACAATCCAGACTTTTCTCATGCATCATTCCACAAATGTGGAATGACCTTCCTAACACTACCAGAACTGCGGCTTCCTTTTCTATTTCCAAGAAACTCCTGAAGACCCTGCTCTTCAGAGAGCATCTTCTTAACTAGCACCTTGTCTGCACCCGTCCCTCCTCTCTACTGTCCACTCCTTGTTCCCTCCTCTCCATGACTGATGTCAATTTGTTGTTGTTACTATTGTTGTTAGCCTCAAGGGCAAAATGCCGATTATCACTTGTAAGTCGCTTTGGACAAAAGCGTCTGCTAAATACATAAACATAAACATAAACATATATGTGCATATGTTCATGTGTGTGTCTGTGTTTGTGTGTGGGGGGGGGGAAGGGGGGGGGTCCACAAAAGTAAACACTCAATGATGAACAAGAGTCTGCTTCTAGACCTGCAGAAAGAGAAAAACAACACACAACAATACATCAGGAGCAAGCTATCACTGCGTCAACCTGATGAGGAAATATAAAATCAACATTGTTTAACCGAAAAATCACGATAATAAATCACAGTGCATTTAGTGCCAACCACAACCTTAAGACGTGTTGAACGTGCCCAAGTCCATACTTATGAGAGTACCATGTGAGCACCTGTGTGTGTACACGCTCTTTTATTTGTATGGTTTCTCTATAGGAGCGTCCAATAGAGAGTGTGAGGGGCCACAGATCTACCCCCCAAATATGTGTCAAATGTGGAGGGAGCTCCAAGACCCAGAGATCCAGGGGCTGCCCCAGAGCACAGGGAGCCCAGGGAGACCATAACCCGAGAAGCCCCAGCCCCTCTCAAGAGGCACAGAGGATTGCCCCGGGGGTCTACAACCAGCAGCTGGCAGAGTCCTGGGAGATATCAGCGGCAAGCCCACAGGCCCGCCCGCAGCCTTCTACCTCCAGCTGGCCGAGCCCGGAACCCAGCGACCTAGGACCCAGGGACGACCGGCCACGCCGGGGGCCCAACAGGGTCCTATGTGCATGTTTGTGTTGATGTGAAGGAGCAGGAGGAGAAAAAATGTATGGGGATGGGGAGGAGTGGCTGGTTGGCCTAAGCCCTCCAGGGAGCCAGCTCCCCCTCTGGCCCCAATATGCACCTCCATTCCCAAAATGTCACCCAGGGCAGGAGACCCCAGCCCATCTGGCCAGGGCCGAAAGCAGCAGCATCGCAGAAACCCACAGAGTCTTAGGGCACCAACCTAGCCCCACCCCAGCTGAATATCTACTCCCATCCCTGCATTTGCACAACTTCTAGAGTATGTAAGACATAAGACATCCAGGTAAGGTTGGGTCCTCCCCCTCCTGAACATCCCCCTCCCCCGTGATAGGACAGAGTTGTGTGATGGCCACATCCATGTCCACACAATGGTGAACGTTAGTACACTCATGCACCTTCATGATTTCAGTTTGTATGTTTGTGTTTCTTTGGATTTGTTGTTTAGACGGCTTAAATGCATTAGTTTTGATTGTAGGCGCGCACATTTAGTTAACTGCTGTATTATATGCCTGTCATTTGTTCAATTGAAATTAATTTATGTTTTCTCTTACCGGTGCTGAGAGGTTCACCACTTCCTGCTTCCTGAGATGGGATAGGCAAACAGTGGTGAAGGGGTTCGGTCAGCTAAATATAGGAGGAGCTGTTGGGGCCAAACCAATAGCTCCATGAAGAGGGGACTGAAGGGTTTCATTTAGTTTATTATTTTGTCGTCGTCTTCCTCCGCTTATCCAGGTCCAGGTCGCGGGGGCAGCATCCCAACTAGAGAGCTCCAGACCGTCCTCTCCCCGGCCTTCTCCACCAGCTACTCGTGCAGGACCCCAAGGCGTTCCCGGACCAGATTGGAGATGCAACCTCTCCAACGTGTCCTGGGTCGACCCGGGGGCCTCCTGCCGGCAGGACGTGCCCGAAACACCTCCCCGGGGAGGCATCCTAACCAGATGCCCAAACCACCTCAACTGGCTCCTTTTGATCTCGAGGAGCAGCGGTTCTACTCAGAGTCCCTCCCAAATGTCCGAGCTCCTCACCCTATCTCTAAGGCTGAGCCCAGCCACCCTCATTTCGGCCGCTTGTATCCGCAATCTCGTTCTTTCGGTCATTACCCAAAGCTCATGACCATAGGTGAGGATTGGGACATAGATCGACCGGTAAATCGAGAGCCTGGCTTTCTGGCTCAGCTCCCTCTTCACCACGACAGATCGGCTCAGCGTCCGCATCACGGCAGACGCCGAACCAATCCGCTTGTCGATCTCCCGATCCCTCCTACCCTCACTCGTGAACAAGACCCCGAGATACTTAAACTCCTCCACTTGAGGTAGGACCTCTCCCCCGACCTGGAGTTGGCAAGCCACCCTTTTCCGGCCGAGAACCATGGTCTCAGATTTGGAGGTGCTGATCCTCATCCCAGCTGCTTCACACTCGGTCGTGAACCTACCCAGCAAGAGCTGAAGGTCAGAGCTGGATGAAGCTAGGAGGACCACATCATCCGCAAAAAGCAGAGACGAGATTCTCCTGCCACCAAACTCGACACACTCCACACCACGGCTGCGCCTAGAAATTCTGTCCATAAAGGTAATGAACAGAACCAGTGACAAAGGGCAGCCCTGGTGGAGTCCAACCCTCACCGGGAACAGGTCCGACTTACTACCGGCTATGTGGACCGAACTCACGCTCCTCTGGTAAAGGGACTGAATGGCCCTCAACAGAAAGCCACCCACCCCATACTCCTGAAGCGTCCCCCACAGGGTGCCCCTGGGGACACGGTCATAAGCCTTCTCCAAATCCACAAAACACATGTGGATTGGTTGGGCAAACTCCCATGCCCCCTCCATCACCCATGCAATGGTAAAGAGCTGGTCCACAGTTCCACGGCCAGGACTAAAACCACATTGCTCCTCCTCAATCGGAGATTCAACTATCGATCGTACCCTCCTCTCCAGTACCTTGGAGTAGACCTTTCCAGGGAGGCTGAGGAGTGTAATCCCCCTATAGTTGGAACACACTCTCAGGTCACCCTTCTTAAAGATGGGGACCACCACCCCGGTCTGCCACTCCACAGGAACTGCCCCCGATGACCATGCAATGTTGCAGAGACGTGTCAGTCATGTCAGCACTACAACATCCATAGCCTTGAGATATCCAGGACGAATCTCATCCGCCCCCGGGACTCCGCCGCTGTGTAGTTGTTTGACTACCTCAGCAACTTCTGCCCCCGAGATTGGTCAGTCCATCCCCAGGTCTCCCGGCTCTGGTTCCTCCTTGGAATGCGCATAGGTGGGATTGAGGAGCTCCTCAAAGTATTCCTTCCACTATCCGACTATAGCCCCAGTTGACGTCAGCAGCTCCCCATCCCCACTGTAAACAGTGTGAGCGAGTTGCTTCCTTCCTCTCCTGAGGCGCCGGACAGTTTGCCAGAACGTCTTTGGAGCCGATCGATAGTCTTTCTCCATGGCCTCACCAAACTCCTCCTGCCACTGCTGCACCCCGCTTGGCTATCTGGTACCTGTCTGCTTCCTCCGGAGACCCACAGACCAGCCACGCCCTGTAGGCCTCCTTCTTCAGCCTGACGGCTCCCCGAACCTCTGGTGTCCACCAGCAGGTACGGGGGTTGCCACCACAACTGGCACTGGCCACCTTGCGACCACAGCTAGCAACAGCCGCCTCAACAATCGCAGAGTGGAACAAGGCCCACTCGGAGTCAATGTCCCCCACTGCTCTCGGGACTCGGTCAAAGCTCTGCCGGAGGTGAGAGTTGAAGACCGTCTTAACAGGTTCTTCTGCCAGGCGTTCCCAGCAGACCCTCCATATGCGTTTGGGTCTGCCAGGTCTACATGGCATCTTCCCCTGCCATCTGATCCAACTCACCACCAGGTGGTGATCAGTTGACAGCTCCGCTCCTCTCTTCACTCGGGTGTCCAAAACATACGGCTGCAGGTCAGATGATATGACTACAAAGTCTATCATCGACCTGCGACCTAGGCTGCCCTGGTACCAAGTGTACCGATGGGCATCCTTATGTTCGAACATGGTGTTCGTTATAGCCAAACTGCGGCTTGCACAGAAGTCCAATAACGAAACTCCACTCGAGTTCAGATCAGGCAGGCCGTTCTCCCAATCACACCCTTCCAGGTCAAGCTGTCATTGCCCACGTGAGCATTGAAGTCCCCCAGCAGGACAATGGAGTCCCCTGATTGAGCACTATCTAGTTAAATTAATTAACAAATGACAAAATAATTAAGTTTGAAGTTAGTTAGGTTTATGAGTTAGGGTGTTTAGGTTTATTAACAATCTGACTGTACTGATTTGTGGTTTTAGTACTAGTTAGTAAATGTTTGTCTAGTAATCCCTATTGTTCATATGGTCTGATCAGCCCATGTGTATATATACCCTTGTGTGTCTTTGTTTCTTAGGTCGGTTATGGTTTCAGTCAGTCAGCATGTTAAGTTAGCAGTTTATTGAGTTTCAGTTTGTTTGTTTGACCTCTTTTATGAGCTCGAGCCATTTTTGTGAGGATGTTTTAAAAGAAAAATAAATTAAAGAGCCTCTATTTTTGGAGATTTCCTGTGTTCCTCCACTCATTTGACTTGATCCCTCACAAGTTGTTATTATTTAGAGGAGCCAAGGTCCACCTGAGGCCCGTGAGCCTGGGCCATGCACTGCCGCATCTTCCTACTTTCTTCCCGGCAGCATACATGTCAGGACCCAATCCCCAAACACCCACCCAGATCCCCACATGGGGTCGGCCTCAGGTGTTTTGATTTCTGCCCTGTCGCCTTTCGTTTAGTTATGCATAGAGTAAATTTAGTTTAATTATTATTCCGGTCAAGGACTGAGTATTTTGAGTTTACTCTTTGTTAATAAAATACTTTTTTATTTAAACTCACTCCCTTTGTCACATCAGTTATTATGTTACCCCTCCACCACAACTGACTTACATCTAAGGGTTTGTAACATAGATGGGGGCTCGTCCGGGATCTTTTGATCCCACAACCTTACTTGGACCCATGTTCTCTGGTTTATTATTATTACTTACGTTTTACTTTTGGAATAGTTCACAGCCACTTCATTCTGAAACCTTGATGGTGCATGGTGAGGGAGCGAGAAGGTGACACTTCAGTTGTGCCCCGGAAGACGGATATAAACGATGGATCATGAGAGGGATTGATCTTCAGTGGGTGAGAGGAACCCACTTGGTATGGGACATCTGACTGGGGCGCTACTCCAGCGGCCAGGTGGTTGCTCTGTTGGTCCCCCTCCCTTCTCAGTTTTTCAAATATGGAACGCTCCTGCTGTGGAAGCCTGCCTAACGACTCTGGGAAAAGGAGGACAGAATCTGTTATCTTCTCACTGTGGACTAATTCTTTGTGTTTAAGACTCTGATGGAATCCTGTCTGGGAGAACGGAGTGAGCAGACAGTGGATCACCATCGAAGAGAGAGTTCGGCTGGACCCTGCGTGATCAGTGGATGTGGGACTTTTGGGCACGGGAGAGTCTGCATCATCAACCCAGCACTGATTGTCACCTTCCCGCTGCATGTTGTTCCACTGAGGGAATTTCAGAAGTAGGGGTTGCTTCGAATGGCACCGCATGTCTTGAGTAAAAGAAAAAGGGGGGATATGTGATGTAGTGTAATTAAAGTGTGTGAACTTTCATTATTTTTAGAGGGGAAGTGTTATGGCTCAGGGCCATTTGGGTTTTTCCCTATGTGTGTAAGAGAGGAGATGCAGCACCTGGCTCCTATCTCACTAGATTGCCTCCCAGTTAGACTCTCCCAGCTGTTCCTGATGATCAACTCTGCCAGCGGCATAAAAAACAGCCATCCCTCAGTTCAGGGAGCAGCCGAACAGAGAGGTTCTCTCTGGTCTGGTGTCTCCTCAGCAGCATTTGGTTTTGTTAAGTTAAGTTTTATGTAACAACTTTGTTGGGTGCTTAGGAAAACATTGTTTAACTTTAACCCTTTTCAGGTGTGAAGGAAACTTTCCCCTTTGCTTTAAGTAAGACATCACTCAGTTAAGGAAGTTTTGTGAAGGTCTTAACAACCAGGCTCCAAGCTACCTATCTGAGCTTTTATCCCCACACACCACCTCTCGGAACCTTAGATCCACATCTGAAAACCTCCTGGCTGTTCCTCGAACCAGACTGAAAATCAAAGGGGACAGGGCCTTTCAGACTATTGCACCCAGACTTTGGAACAGTCTACCTTCAAATCTCCGTCTTTCTAACACTGTAGAGGTCTTTAAAAATCGTCTAAAAACTCACCTTTTCATCCAGGCGTTCCCTCCCTAAATGTTTCAAAAAGATGGCTTTGTTCGGGTTCACACCTTCACTTTGTTTATACTGATGATTTTATTTTCTACTTTATCACTGCTATTTTTTTTCTGATGTTTTTATTGGTTAGAGGTATTTGCCCTGATCTTTATCATGTTGTACAGCGCTTTGTGATTTATATCTGTGAAAGGCGCTATATAAATAAACTTTTACTTACTTACTTACTTACTTTTGAAGTTTTAGTATTAATTTGGTTAATGAGAGAGTTTAGTTGTTACTAGTTTTGAGTTGCTGATGATGTGTCTGTGTTTTGATAATCTGTGTTTTGTGGTATATTTATGTAAATGTTGTTTACTTTTAACACGAGAACATGCGTCAATTGTTACCCCAGGCCCCCTAGACAGCCTGGATCGTAATACACACACACACACACACACACACACACACACACACACACACACACACACACACACACACACACACACACACACACACACACACACACACACACACACACACACACACACACACATACATACATCCCCACTCACAACTGCCAGTAGTCCACCCCTTGAGGCAAATCAAGCACCTCCAGAGTGGGGCAGCAGCCCCCCAGCCCCAGACAACCAGTAAACCCACCTCCAGGGGACATCTGGACACTCCATACTCAGACCCTCTGCCCCATCACCCACATCATCCTGCAGGACAACATCAATGACCCCCCCCCCCCCCCCCCCCCACCACCACCACTTTAAGATTTACATTTTTGTGCCAGCTTTTCATATGCTTACTTTGAGAGCTGTGATCCTCTCCAGTTTGGTCCACTTTAATATGAGAAGAACAATCTTCTATTCAGCCTGCAATGAGTCTTGGAACAGGGCGGGCCATGAAGGATACACCAGTCTTCAAATTCAGAGAAAAGAGGGCTGTTTTTGGATAAGCCTTCACACTTTTACTCCCCTGTCACATCACTGTGATGTAATGCGGCCGTGGAAGGATGCGGCCATTGAATTTGTACAATTCTGATCAAGATGATTGTGTTAAGTCCAAAATGGTCCAGGTAGAAACAACCTGTCTCAGTTTTTCATTAAGACTTAAGGGATATCAATGCCAGTGTGTGTTTCTGTGTAAAACTGTAAGATGGATGGACTAGTTTCTAGTCTAATATGTGCATCTTGAATGGAAACTGTTGGCAGAGAAAAGGCATGAAAGTAATCTGCGCTCTGAGGATGTGTTGCAGTTGCCAAACGAAACGTTAGCATGGTAAAGAGAAACCTTTCCTGTGTTTTAAAAAGAACCAACAATGGAAATAGAAACTAGACACAGTAACAACACACCAAAAAAATAAAAAGACTGAGGACATGTTGGAGGGATTATGTCTCTCGCCTCCCTGCTTAGGCTTCTGCTCCTGTAGCGGACAACAATAGATGGATGTTTACATCCCATTGCATTGCTCAGAGATCAGCTTTCAGACTTTTCCTCAATAGTTCGCTGAGGGAACACCAGAGTGCAAAATTTAAGATTGGCAATCAGGCGTTTTATTTTTCAGCCTGGGAGGCAGGTTAAAACCCACCGCAGCCACACGGGTCCCTGTCTCATGAGCTGAGCTTCTCTACAATCCCATTTTTCAGATCTCTGAAGAAGAAGAAGAAGAAAATATCATTTCTATAGCGCCTCTCAAGATAAAAATCACGAGGCGCTTCACTAAAACAAAAACAAAAAATGTAAAAATTGTAAAAATATAAAAAAGCATTTCGAAAATGTTTAAAAATATATTTAAAATGAGCACGAATAAGCAATTGCGATTTAAAAGAAAAAATGTTAAGAAAGAGAGAGAGTGAATAGGAAAGAGGGAAATCAGTGGATCCTGAGGAAGGTGGAATAGGTGGGGAGAGCAGAATAAAGAGAGAGGGGTGATCTGAACTTCATCATTTTGTACATATTGTCATTCTTTCAGAAACTTTCCATCATGGAGTGGCTCGGTTTTGTAGGGCATCTGTCCCTCCCCGTGCACAGAGGAAAAACTGGAATGTCATGAAAATTTGATGGCAGCCTCTGCTGTTGCTTCTGGTGCTGTGAAAGACCAGAAATAGTGAAAAATAGGTCCTAAGTTGTGGTGTTGTTGCTGAATGAATAAAATATACATAAGCTCCACTTTAGGCTCCATGGTGGAGTCTGTTTACTGCTGCTGTCTGGATGATTGGAAGAATTGGTTTTTGTTAATGAATTCAGAAGAGGATTATGGGTAAAACAGTTGTCAGGGTCAGGAAGAAGGCTAATTAGGGGAGTTTTAATGATGTAAAACCTCTTGTTGTGGCAGGAGATCTGTGTAATGAATTCCTCTGATCATGTGTCTCTTTGTTCTCTTGGTTTTCAGAAACTTGCTGGATAGAGACACGTTCTCCAAGTCTGATCCAAGTAAGCTTGTCCCTTTTCTGTCTCTCGCTCACACACACAAACACAAGCTCCCTTAAGGCCACACACACACACACACACACACACACACACACACACACACACACACACACACACACACACACACACACACACACACACACACACACACACACACACACACACACACACACACACACACACAATCCTTCCTGCATGTGTGATTCAGTAGACATTTGCATATGTCAGGGGTCATATTTGTCACTGTTCTCAGCACCCAATGTGAGTGAGGGGAAACAGATCATCCTCACACACACACACACACACACACACACACACACACACACACACACACACACACACGCACACACACACGCACGCGCGCGCACACACACACACACACGCACACACACATGCACGCACACACACACGCGTGCGCACACACACGCACACACACATGCACGCACACACACACACACACACACGCACACGCACACGTGCACACACACACGCACGCACGCACGCACACACACACACACACAGCAAAGGCTCGGTTTGTCAACAGCTCCAGGGGTTTTAAGGGTTAATGATTAGACAGAAACTTTTCATGGTGAAAACACAAACTTCAGGTCAAAAATTGATCCAGTCACCATGTTTGCTTCTCCCTATCAAAGCTGAAGGGTGCATTCAGTTATTTTCTTCCTATAGTCATTTTACAATAGCATAAATATTATAGGGTCATAAAGATCCCAAGGGTCATGGGGAGCTGGTATCTAATTCCAGCAGTCAGGGTGGAAGAAACCCTGGACAGATCTCCAGACCATCATACAAACAGGGACAGACAGGGATTGGGATCCCGTCTCACACCCAGGGATAGCGTAGTCACCAGTTACACTAACATGCACCCGGACAAAACCCATGTATGCACGGGGGGAACATGCAGTTCGGATTCAAACCTGCAACCTCCTCACAGTGAAGCAACTGTACCAGCTGCTTCATCATGCTGCTCAATATTCCAACCTGTGTACAGCTGCAACTATCCAACACACTCACTCTGAGAGGCCCACCTCTATTGCTCTCTCATGTGGAAACTTCCTTTTGTAGCACCAGGCTCTAACCACTTTGTGATTGAGGAGAACATCTCAACATTGTTGAGATGATTGGCTGGTAGATTTTATTGTAGCAGTTTAACCCACCACAGCCTGACCCGGATCTGAAGACTCATGTGTTCATACTCATGTACATGTGCACATTCACAGCAACAAGCTTAAAGATTGAAAAACAGTTCCTCGTTATTCACATGTGTCACCCCTGCTTTGATTCCTCTGACGGTTTGTTTCCTCCACACCACAAAAACAGATATGATGGTTAGGAAAACACACTTAAAGTAAAATAATCATTTTCAGTTTTTCTTTCTTCAGCCTCTTCCAGCTTCCGTCCCTAAACATTTAGCACTTTTGTCCCCTTGGTGCTGCACAGCCAGCCCCGTGGTGCTGTTAGACTTGGCTGGTTGCGGGTGAACCCATAACCAACGAGCTTCCAGAACGGCAGATTGGACCTTTAAATGTCAGATGGTGAGAAAGTAGGATGAGCATCCCTGCCCGCCCAAACGTTCATGCAAGGAGGCACTTGTGCTGCGTCCATGTCTCTGCTCTGCTGACAGCACTGGCCCCAGTCACACAGCATTAGAGCGCCTCGACAGAGCCACGCACACACACACTCACTCACACAGACACACACAGCATCAACACACACATCTACGGCCACCGGCAAGCTCGCAGACCTTACTCATATCAGCTTATAAAGCTGAGCAGCAATCCAGGGTTTTAGTTTGTGCATGGTTGTGAACATGTATCCGTGTAGGAGAGGACACGGAGCAGGCAGGTATGATTTAGGAATCGAGCAAAATGATTCTCAGTGTTACCTGGACAGCTGTCACCTTTGTCATTAGCTCAATGATTGAGAGGGTGCTCGCTGCAGACCTACAAAGGCGGAGCTGCACCATAAGGTGGAGCTGCACCAGAGTCAGCCCCGCCCATTCACGCAAACTCAGTCTAGCCCACTGACTTCCGTTTTTGTTTTTCCAACTTTATCGCAAACTAACCTGACCCACATGAATTACGGCTGTTACTAGTTTACAGTCGTTAATGCTATGTTCTATGCTTCAATTAAACAAGATAAATATAACTTGCTACATGACAAAGCCTGAATATATCTCGAAATGAAAAGGTTTCTTTTAACAAATATCTACCCACAGCCGCTCCAAGAAAAGTGCTGTACAACAGCATCTGTCATTTACGTATGTGCTCTGGTAGTCCAGTGGCAAAATTGTTTAACTTAAGTTTTGCTTTCCCCTCAGCTGGTGCTGGTTCGATTCTCGGTGAGGTCGGCAACAATCCATTTAGCCAGCTGAAACATTTTAATTTGTTTATATTTTAGTTGTAATGTTTATTTTCAGCAAAATATTTATGTCTCTAAAAGTTCTTTGAATTTGGTCGTTCCTAAACAGTATTTTAGTTGAAACTCTGCTCACAAATGGACTCACACTGGCTAAATAAACAAATAAATAAATAAACACATTAGTCATTATATGTTAAACGGTATACCAGTAAATTGTTGTAAACATAGTACTGGCAAGTGTAGCTAGAAATGAGGAAAAGGGGTTGTAAGCTACCTAATATTTCTGCTAGTGGGAGGCGAACCTGCGCAAAACTGCATGTCAACTTGACTCTATAACTAGCCTGGCAAGCCAGACTAAATAAATGTATTATTTAGTCTGGCCATGCTCCATTGACGGCTCTCGGTTGTGGGGCGGGTTCTACCGTTGTCTTTCAAATGATCGCCGCATTCCACTGGACAATGAATGTGACATACTCTTGTTTCACTCTGTTGCATCATCCCACCCACCAGGCGTATAGAGTGCCCTGATTGGCCCACAAAGCGGATAAAGCTCTGTGATTTGTTCACTAAGCAGATAGAGCACTATGATTGGCCCACCATTATGGACCAATCACAGGTCTTTATGTGTTTGAAACCCCTCTAGAGAGCTGTGATTGGCTAGCCAGAGTCCTGGTAGGAGCTGCTGAGGTTCCAATGGAGCATGCCTAGACCATTCTTTGCAAAGCAAGAATTTGGTCTAGTTCACTAGGCTACTCTATAACCACTACACCACCACATCTTAAAAAAGTCTAGTGGCGTTACATTTGATTGTCCTATCCAGTGTGTCTTTGTAGATGGTATGTATGATTTTTCCGGCGGTGTCTCAGAAGAAGTCATTTAAGAAATAATTTGTCAGAAAATTCACAGAATATCCAGATTTGAGAACCAAGACCAGACCCTCTTCGGGGGAGGAGACCAAATTGAAGCTGAGATGGGAAGAAAATGCATGAATGAGGCCAAAAATGGCTTTGGCGTGTTTCTTATGAGGAAATGACAATATAACATGATTAAAAGTTCCAAAAGTTTGATTTTTAATTATATGGAACCTTTACAAAAACTGTTCAATTAACTTCTCAACTCCGTCCTCAATTTTTTAGCTATAACACCCTCTTTGGTTCCAGAATGCTATCAAGTCTGACAACTAGAAGGAATTGGACTGACTCTTATGGAATGGGCGGGGCTGATTCTGGAATGGGCGGGGCTGACTCTGGTGCAGCTCCACCTTCTGGTGCAGCTCTGCCTTTGTGGTTCTGCAGCGAGCACCATTTGCAATGATTAGGTCACAATGCAACGAGAATTCACAGCTGCCTACAAATGTCACTGATGACTGATCTACCAATCTATCATGTTTCAGCAGTGCTTCACAGCAATATTAAAGGATGACTTCATCCAAGTTGAGCCACAGTTGAATGCACACCACCCCTCATGCAACATAGACTCCAGTCAGCAGCAACATGAAAAGCACCTGCTTTTACGTATTTCATAGGTTCCTCTCATTGTGGCAACCGGGCTCAGATTAGGGCCTTGTACACACACAGCTGGGTTTCTTCAAGCCGAATGTCCTCCCCCACCCATCTGGAAAAAAAACACTAGGGTCCACATCACCTATAATTTTCAGAAAAATTATCTAGTGAAGCACATTCATTGGCATACCAAGCCTCTAGGTGGCAGCAGTCCCCCAAATCATCAGCATCTTTAAAAATCCTTCCTTGATGTGGAACAAAAAGGTGGCAGGCAACAATGTTGTCCTTCACCTGTGGTCTTCTAGCTATTGAGCAAGTAAAAACGAGGATGTAAACACAAATCACACATGTAATGTCAGAGTTTTGTTGTAGCGGGCGTGACGAAGCTAAACTTAAAATCCAGTTTATTCACTACGTCCACAAGCAAATCCCGACAAGGGAGAATACACGGATCTCCGCCAAAGGGACATTTTGGTCTGAATTTAATGAAGCCAAGGTGGAGTAGCTGAAACTGCAGTTCCATCCTCTTCCTCCAGGGCATGGAACCATATGTGAGCAAATCCTCATGAGCTAAGTTTACAAGGGCACAAGTGAATAAATGCCCTATCAGTTAAAAAATTGCATTAGCTTATGATAGAAAACAGACGGTGAAACTCTAGGATTAGAAAATCCTGACAGATCTACGTCACTCTGTCACATAAAGGAGACATAACATGCTTTTAAGTTATTCCTTTTTACATCTAAATCCTTCAGTTGGGGTCTAAATACAGTGGAACTGCAGTTCTTTGGTCTGATTTCCTCATTATTGTTGCTCTACAGACCCTCATCTACCCCTGTTCTGAGGAGAGTCTTGAGAACGAGCCGTTTTTGGGTACTGTCTCTTTAAACTGGAAGAGCTGTAAACTCCGCCCCCCCTCCATAGTGTGTCCTCCCCCAGTTGGACTTTGTAGTTCAATAGAGAAATCATTATTTAGCATAGCATATTAGCATTTTTAAAACATGTAGGGAGAGTTGTTCATCAGGCTGTTTCAAGGCATCTAACTCTCTCATGCATTTGTCTGTAGTCACTCACACACACCCGTCACGGCCGACGGAGGGACAAGCGAGCAGGCACGCGGGCGCGCGCACACACACACACACACACACACACACACACACACACACACACACACACACACACACACACACACACACAAGGAATGCTGCTTATTTATTTCTATAAAAAAAGTTTTAAAAAATCATACAGCTCATTAAAACACCATTAAAAGAATACATTTTATTAAGATCTCTATCCATCTATATCTATATATACATATAATTATAAATAATTTTATAAGTAGTCATATTTTTTATTGGGTGTCTTAATGGCTGAAAATGGATAAAAAGCAGTTACATTTTAATTTAAAGATTTGAGATTCGAGTCAAAAATAAAGAACATTCCTCCAAATGTTCTTTAATGTGATCATTATAATTCTAATGCTTACAACTTTGTTTTTATTGTCTGCAATGCGTAGCCTATATCTTTATTAAATGTGTTTTCAGCTGTAACGTGGTAATTCTCTCTAATGTGTACACACAGGTGGACA